>NC_141621.1:41092968-41392968 GCF_047967505.1 Dipteris shenzhenensis | reverse complement strand
ACCTGCTCACGCTCCCTACGTTCACGCACTGCTCTCCTCACGCTCCCTAAGCTCATGCTCACGCCCTCTCTCCTCACGCTCACGCTCAGTCTCTCCCTCTCCCTACGCTCAACCTCATCCTACGCTCAGCCTACGCTCTACGCACCCCGCTCAACCTATCCCTTCGCTCATCCTATCCCTACGCTCATCCTACGCCTACTCCTACGCTCCCTACGCCTGCGTCCTACACTCATCCTATGCCTACTCCTACGCCTGCGCCCTACGCCCCCTACCCCCCTCCCTACGCTTAGCCTACCTAGCCACCCCCCTCTCTGCTCCCCCTTTTTTTTTTTCACCAAAAAAAAAAAAAACTCCTTGCCATTTTAGCCTCTCCTTCTCCACCTCAAGCTTCCACCCTGCCTCGCCACTCCCGCTCCCAGTGGGACACTAAGACCTGCATCTACTCAAAAAAAAAAAAAAAAAAAAAGGGGTCCAAGAGAAATGGGGGACAAAGCCAAGAAAGACGACAACAACAACACAAAAAAAAAAAGCAAACGACACAACTGAAATTTGAGGATGTGAACACACGTTACAACCAAAGTGGACTCGGGGTAGACAGCAAGGCAAAGGTAGGACCCGCCTCAGCTTCTTCAGCCTCTATCTCTACCTCAACCTCAGCTCCCGCTACAGTTTCAGTTTCGGTTTTAGCTCCAGCCTCAACTCCCTCTATCTCTATCTCTACTTCGACTTCAGCCCCCGCTTCAAGCTCAGCTCCAGTTCCAGTCTCAGCTCCCTGTACATCTACGATCAGTGACATACTCATGCCCATGGTGTCAGTTGTTGTTCCCTTCCCCTCCTCTCCTGTTACAGCTCTCGCACCGCTTATGACTCCTACTTCGGAGGTGTCATAAATTGTTCCGCATTACGCTTCACTCTCCCCTCTCCCTCTCAGTTAGCCCACGCTCCCACACCCCGTTGGGACTGCCTCATCCATTCCACTATCATCTCCGTTCCTCATCCAGCTCACCCAGTCACCGTCCAGTTTCTGAACTCAGTCCCACACTTTCATGCCACAGTCACCACAGTTTCAGCATGGACATGGGTGGGCCGATACACCAAAGGCCCGTGAGACCTTGCTCATGGAGTTACTTAATTTTCGTGAGTGTGAGATGGAGCTGACTCGCTTCGCACGGGAGCAGGTCCACTTCAACCAGGAGCAGAGCTGCATCATACAGGAGCAGACTAGGGCCATTCGGGAGTAGGTGGGTCTTATACAGGGACTCAGACAGGATATCATACAGCTCCGACAAGAGGTCAAAGCCATACACACTGTCCTAGGGAGTATCCCGGTGGTCGAGGCACAGATTGCGAGCATGCAATCTGCTATTGAGGAGACTTCCAAATGGGTTGACGTGGCCAAACGGGAACCCGCAAGGGTAACTGTTTCGGCTATCCTCATGGAGCAGTAGCAGAGAGCTAGTAAGGCTCTCAACATCAGAGTACGCGGAATCCCACGCACTGAGGCTACACCGATGGTAGATGCGACTGCGCTCATGGCCACTACCCTAGGTGTGGCTGAGCACAGGATAGATCGGGCATGGCGGGTGGGGAGAGATCCCAACCGAGAGCGACCCCTGATCATACAGTTCCATGATACTCAGGCACGACTTTCAGCTCTACGATGCAGGTCAGTCCTTTGAGATCAGCCAGCGATCTCTATGGATGAGGACCTCACACCTCTACAGGTTGAGGAGAGGCGCTCTTTGCTGCAGCAGCGGGATCAGGCTCAGGAGGGGAAGTGGGCAGTGGTACGAGAGGAACGACTTCTCCCCTACATAGGGAAGCGAGGTCTATGAGACTTAGATATCCGAGACCCTGTCCTTCACATTTGGAACTGTAATGGTATCTTATGGTCAGAACCAGGGAACTTCTTGGAATCCTATACAGGCCACGACATAGTCTTTTATATAGAGACACATCAGAGTCCAGAGCGCCCTCTTCCAATAGTCAGCGGATATACATGGGAGTCTGCCTACAGAGATGAGACGAGGGGTACAAGAGGAGTTCGAGGTTCAGGTGCAGTTGCAGTCCTTTTTAGATCCACACTTCGGGGGACCATTTCAGTAGAGCAGAGAGATACACATTCCAGACCTGGATTCGACACATGGAAAGTTGGGATCTGTTTGTCGCAGTTTGCTACTTCCCCCTGAGACCTCCCACTTTGCCAAAGATATCCGAGATGATTCAATACTCCCACCTATAGTTACTATTTTGCATAGGTGTTTCAAGTGCTAATTGGTATCCATAATAGAGTCGTTGATAGTACAACTACTAGCAATACAACCGCTTTTGTGCAATTGTTACCAATGCAGCATTGTTGTTAACAATGTTTTTACTAACCATGGAACTACAAGTGCTACTTAATAGTATAGGTACAAGTGCACTCACCATAGATTTGCAAGTGCTAGTCTACCCTAACAATAGAGTTGTAATTCCTAGTTTGTACTCACAATATTTGTACTCACAATAGAGCTAGCAAGTGATAGTCAGTGCTAACAAATCATGTTGTTACTACTAGTTTTTATCCATAGTGAAGCTACAAGTGCTAGTTAGCACTCACAATAGAGTGGTACTTACTATTTAGCACTCACAATATAGTTAGACATCCCCATTTGCTGCCCTTTATCAGTCCATCGTTGACTTCTCTAGCCGCTGAGAAGTCCTCCTAGTGGGGGACTTCAAAGCGAGAACAAGGGCCCGTCAAGTACCACTTCTTGACTTCAGAGATGATTCCACTCTACTGCCAGATATTAACCTTGAGGAGGCAGGTATGCTACGAGTTTCGGCTGACAGGCGAGGTCCATTCTCATCTTATGGGCAAGCCCTATTAGACCTCGGCAGGATACATGATCTCATTATCTATAATGGTCTTGACAAATGGCCCGCTTCAAGTGGTTTCACATGCTTTTCACATGGGGGGACCTCCAGTGTTGTTGATTACATCATGGGATCCCCTGTCTTCACATCTCGCATTCTAACTTTACTGTAGCACCTCTCCCCCCAGGGGCTGATCATACATACCTTTTCTTTAGCATCTCCACCTCCCTTCGCATAGCACCTTCCACCCCACTCAATGCTTACTCCACCTACCACGATATATGCTTTGATCGGGATCACTCACCTTCTTACTCTGGTCGTGTGTACATACTTCTTGCTTATATTGATTTCATACCCCTTTTAGAGGATTGTGCTGCCCTTGTCACCCGCTCACTACACGAGGCTGCCATTCACGCTTTCCCCCACACCACTCGCTCCACCCACCCACCACCCCTTGGACCGTACCCCGTAATAGTTGGTACGATGATGAGTGTAAGGCTTTATGCCGTCAACTCAAATTCGAAACCAAAAACAGTCTTCCGAGCGCACCAGATACGCTACGCGAATACCGTAGCACCAGATACGCTACGCGAATACCGTAGACTGGTACAGAGGAAGAAACTAGACTTCGTTCATCAGAACGAGGAGAAGCTACTGAACATTTTGTTTAGTAACAACTCTAAGGACTTCTGGCGGAGATTTCTAGAAGGACGGTCCCCTCCAGCACTCATTGACACTCAGATCTGGTTTGATTATGCACGCACACTTTATGACATCCCAAATCAGCCAGTCCCTAACCTCTCACACATGCCTCGTCCCACATCCTGCACCCTCTTTACTAGAGGAGGGGTAAAGGATTCCGTAATGAAACTTCATAATGGCCGAGCGAAGGATCATGAGGGGCTATGCACGAGTTCATTGCATATGGGATTAACCTCCTAGCCCCAATCTTAGCAAAGCTTTTTAATGAAGCCGTTTGTTTGGGATTTCCACACACTAGGACCATTAACACTATCTCACCCATCCACAAGGCAGGGGATCCCATGAGCGTGGAGAACTACATGACCATTATGATTGGACATGTCATGTTCAAGATTTATGCATCAGTACTTGACTCCAAGGTTAGCAGACTTGCAGAGTGTCGAGGACTTAGAGTAGCAAGATAGGCCGGATTCCGGCGTGATCATGGAACCATGGACCACATTCTCATGCTCAGATGTATCATTGAGGAGGCGAGGTCACGGAAGCAGAGGGTTTATTGTTGCTTTGTGGATTTCCACAAGGCATTCGACACGGTTTCGAGAGCCCGCCTCATACAGTGCCTACAGGACTTGGGTTATGACCAGGAGATCATTTGGGCTGTCATGGCACTTTATGAGAGAGTTTCAGGCAGAGTTCGGGCAGGATCCGGATGCATAGACGAGATCATGAGCACCATCGGGGTCAAACAAGGGTGTCCTTTGTCGCCTACCTTGTTTGGCCTCTACATTGACGAGCTTGAGACAGTGATGCAGACACAGGGGGGTGTAGGTTGCTCTCTTGCGGGCACGCTGATCCAGATTTTGTTCTACGCAGATGACGTGGCTCTCTTGTCTTCCTTAGTAGAGGGGCTTCAAAGACACCTAGACGCACTACAGTCCTTTTGTGAGTCTCATGATTTGAAGGTCAACTTGGGTAAAACCAAGGTCATGATCTTCAATACATCTCGAGCCATCATGCGTCAAGAGCAGTTCACATTTGTGGGGTCATCTATTGAGATAGTTTCATCATACACTTATCTTGGGGTTATCTTCTCCAGACCCAGCTTCACTATGAGACCCGCGATGTAGGCACGCTTGAGTAGAGGGTATGCTTCATTGGACAGACTAGAGAGGCAGTGCTTCCGCTCGCACTTTCAGGATCCACGTACCAAGGGGTTGCTTTTTGACTCCTTGGTTCGACCAGCGGAGATGTACGGCAGCCCTTGTTGGGAGCTAGACTTGTCAGATACAGAGTGGGCCCATGTGGAGTGGCTACAGGTTCTCATGTTATCACGGATGATTCGTGGTAAGTCACTCGTTCTTCACCAGATCATTCAGGCTGAGTTTGGGTCACTTCCTTTACAGCTAGATGCTGCATTTCATGTCATCACGTATCTATACCAAGTTAGGGAATATGGGGATTATACCTCGGGGCATAGCAGGCTACCATGGATAGCTCTATCGTCTTCTATGGCACTTGCAGCAGGAGGAGACCAGAGGTGCTGGTATGCAGTAGACATAGGCTAGGAGATTGTAGAGATGAATGCCATGAATTGTGAGCTCCAACAAGGTCGGTAGACCTGAGGAGACGTGCATGGCCACATATCTATTGAGAAGGATGGTAGATTGTTGATTTAGAAGCTTGCAGTAACAAGTGTTTATGAGTTGATTATAGAATAAAGAGTTCTCAGTTATCCTTCGTGTATTCTCGTCATTTCATGCAGTTCATTTTTTTCTCCATTTCGTGCAATTCTAGCTAGTCTTTCTTCACTCCCTTCCTTCTCCCTCTTCCCTCTCCTCTTCCTCTTCCCTCTTGCTTGCGTGAAACCAGATTGCAACAATCTGGAGGCTCTTCTTCAAGGTCCCAAACCATTAAACTTCAATGTGAGCTACATAATTAATTAAGAATAATTATTATTTGGCACAATCTCATCAATGAAAGAGTAAACATAATTTTGAAATTTTACTTGCGACTCATGATATGCCATAAAGATGACTCGCACGCCATCCAAATGTAGAGGTTCCAACCAAGGACAAATATCGTCTATGGTCTTTGTCTTATCGCTAAGTATAGAAGAAAGAAGAGAATCCAGCATATATACATGATTTTGTGCTGATCTAGGAAGCCATGAAAGCTTGGAATTGAATTGACAAACCAAAATTCTAGTACAGCATGGATGCTCCGTTTTCTCCCCTCTTATCACACGATGTCAACCAGGTTATCCGTGAGGATCTACTACAGCTACACACATTTTGGACCTGGTTGGGACCGGGTGAACTCCTAGTGAAGCTTAGCTTCTACAGAGATCTCTTCTTACATATCACAGTGGAGGGTTTTATTGACCCACCTGGATGCATGCAGATTTACCTACCCCACTCGCTGAGGATCTCTCTTGGGCAGTTCTGGGTCTCTTCACACAGACTTCGCATCGAGAGCGGCAGAGCAAAGCGACTACCCAGGGAGAGGCGCATATGCACACAGTGTGACATGCAGGAGGTTGAGACAGAGGAGCATTTCATCTTCAGGTGGCTTGTTTACTATGAGATCCGAGGGCGTTTCCACTGCCTCTTCAGGGATAGTTATGGGATTTTGACCTGTTTCCTCTCCTACCCAAACCAGCGGTGTTTGGCAGATTTCATTCATGAGGCACTTAGACACTGTGAGAGGATACTCCGAGCACGGAGACAGGAGCAGACTTCTTCCTCGGCTGATCTCTCTTAGAGCTCTATCACGGAGTTCTTTCAGCTAGATCACATGGACCCCCACGAGACGAGATCTCGACATGATCGTGACTTGGAGCCTGTGACCTGACAGCTCAGACAGAGGGTCGACACACAGATCACACTTGGGGACATTCCCTCCTTGTTTAGAGTCGGAGCCCGACCGACGGGGGTCACAGTAGCCTTGATCAGACGCAGAGCTACGACCAGGAGACATGCCAGGACCGCACCTCTGAGTGGCCGACAACACTCTATTGCCAACTTCATGTCTCCACTGCCTCATCCATCTTGATATCTTGCTGCTGCCGATGATGATGATGATATTGATGAGGATGTTGAGGTTGATATATAGTCGACCATCGACATGGCTATGTTGTACTTAGGACTTAGTATTGCCATTTTGCATTTTTGCATTTTGCATTGGTATGGAGGCTCGTTTAGTAGCTACACTACCACATCTTGTTGTATCAGGATTTTCACAGTCTCATAGACCCATCGGTCTTCTGAAGACTTCAATAAAGTTTCTTTCTTTCTTTCTTTCTTTTAATTCCTTGGAATGCCTTTGGGCCTAGGGATTAATTACGCTTATGTGCTAGGCACGATGCCGCGTTTAATTACACATTATTAAGCCCACGCTTGGACTTTTAAAACCAAAGTTGTCACAGTCTTGTAGTACATTAAAGTACTTAGAATTTCACGCCCTCGTGACAGAATGCCCAGTGCCCTGAGAAGAATTCGGGTTCTAAGGAGCAAAGAAAGCCACTAGGACAGCAAAAGCCAATGACATGAGGGATTCCAGATGTGTTGGGCAGAGTGACAAATCTAGAGGAAAGAGAGTTGCTGCTTTCTTGGGGCAAGATAAGAGACCAGCAAGTGCTCGTATTGTTTGATCTAGGGGCTACAGATAACTTCATCCTAGAAGATTTAGCCCTGAGGCTGGGGATAAAGATGGAAGAGTTGGGCAGGGCTCTTGATGCTGACCAGATGTTCTGTGGGAACCCTGTGCTAGTTACTCCCTTGATGGGGAACCTCTGTCTTCATGTACATAACTATGTTGATCAAGAGGATTTATTGAAATGCTACGTGGCTAACGAAGTTCAGACCGGGAAAAGTCCCTACCACTAGTGGAGTTTGCATATAATAATACAGTTCACGGCTCCACAAGGAAAGACCCCTTTGAGGTCATCTATGGGAAGGTGATTATGCCTATTTTGAGGACCAAAGATGAACTATTTAGTTTGTTAGAGACCTCCAAACAGCTTTCAGACAGGTCTAGACAACAATAGAAAGGCCTCAAGAAAAGCATAAGAAGGCTGCAGATAAGCAAGGAAACAATTAGATCTCAAGCCAGGCCACTGGGTGCTTTTGAAGTTCGAAAAAGCTAGGCTCTGCAAGCTTAAGGGCAAGGAAAAAGTGTATGCAAAGCTATCTCCCAAATATTATGGCCCTTTCAGGGTTACGGATGAGATTAATGAGGTTGCATACAGGTTGGCACTGCTAGAGCATTGGAGGATTCACAATATCTTTCATATGAGTCTTCTAAAGAAATATCAGGGAGCGGAGCCTACAGATCCAATAACAGAGGATCCACCAAAAGAGTCTCTCATTTATTTAATTATGTTCAAAAAGCTATCTTTTATTGGTCAAAGTATTGACTTCGACCAAAGATACTAAACATTGGTTAAGTATACTTAACCACGGTTAGGAAGACTTGGCTTATGCCAAGAGGCTTAATTGCGGCTAACCAAAGAACCTCTAGCTCCAATCTGAAAGAGTTGACTTCGGTCAACAAGACTTGGCTTCGGCCAAAGTAGGTTGACTCTAGTCAACCTAGATTATTACCGACTTTGGTCAGAGAGTTCAGGCATTAATTAAGGTGCCTTGACCCTTGGTCAAAGTCCTTAATTACGGCTAGAAGGATTGGCTTCGTTCAACCGCAGAGTTAGCTATTTATGTACACATGTTCGCTTGGTGGGGACACCCATATTTAACTAGGATTAGTCCACAGGTTGTTATTTGCATGCAAAGCACTGACATTAATGGGTGCCATGGTTGTGTAGTTTAGTTAATGGTTGTAGGTACAAAGAGGGATTGAAGGCCTAAGCGATATGGGGCCTAGCAGGTGACCAGGACTTGTTCGCCGGTGCTATGAAGATGCAAGAATTTGCCCTTTGAGGCATGTAATTAAAGTTAGTCTAGGATTTGGACCAGTGGCATATTGCCAAGAAAGAATGAGCTTGTGAGCTCTTTGTAAAAAATGATGTACGTACGTTTTGTTTCTCAGCCTTGAGATGAGGTTGTTATCACATTTTTCTGATCGATAAAATCGTTCGGGTGGGGGTCAAGCCTGTTAGTCTAGGATTCGGACCAATGGCATATTGCCAAGAAAGAATGAGCTTGTGAGCTCTTTGTAAAAAATGATGTACGTATGTTTTGTTTCTCAGCCTTGAGATGAGGTTGTAATCACATTTTTCTGATCGATAAGATTCTTCGGGTGGGGGTCAAGCCTAACATGTTGTCCTGAGCTCTAGTGCTGTATGTGAGAGAGAAGGAGAGAGTAAGAGTGTGATTTCTCAGCAAAGAGTTTTGTTTAACCAGCTAGAAATAAGAAATTGACGCTGATTTACGAAGGTCTTAATAGTAGAGTCATTTCATCTAGCTTGCTAAAGAGTGGTTGGCAGTCCCACAGACCAATGTCCAGCCTCTTAGGGCGACAATGCAACAACACAGATCTCAAGGCAGGAAGGAATTCACAACACTGACCCTCTGGCACCAATCTAGGCACACCCTCTATGTCTAGGTGTCTATCCACAACCCGAATGGCCAAGAGAGAAGTTCGAACCATAAAGGAGTAATAACAAGCTTCAAAAGTGATCAAAAGAATACAAAGGGGGGTTAGAACAATTGTACCCATTGTCCATGGAAGAGGGACGATCTCAGATCTTGCACATATCCTCTGTCCAGGCCCCCAACAATGCACAGATGACTCTTAGTCATGAGCAAATGAAGGAACAGCAGAAAATGGGATCGAATCAGCTTCTACGGGCGTCAAACCATAGGAAGTTGAATGCCCAGACAGTTCTTGATCCGTTTCCTATACCCCTTACTGATGGAATTTTGGATCAAGTTGTAGGACGTGAGATGTACTCATTTATGGATGGCTACATTGGTTATAACCAGATCACAGTGGCTCCAGAAGATCAGTCCAAGACTACCTTTATTACAGAATGGGGTACTTATGCAACCAAAGTTATGCCTTTTGGATTGAGAAATGCCCCCTTCCAGAAGTTTATGGTTGAAACTTTCCAACATTACCTTACTGAGTTCATTGCCATTCATCTAGATGATTTCTGTGTCCATTCCTCAGATGCAGATCATCTCGGATACCTAGAGAAGGTTTTCGTGAGATGCAGACAAGCAGTTATCTCATTAAATCCAGCTAATCATGTATTCTGTCTTCGAGTCGGCATACTACTCGGCCATGTTATTTCCAAGGATGGCATCTGCTACAGGACTGCTCCTAAGTAACAGTAAACACTACTAAGTTTAGTAGAATTTGCAGGAAAGTTAAGTAGTGTAGTAGTACCTTATGTCTAGGAAAAGGGTAGGAGAGGAAGATCATGGGTTGGATCTTCAATAGGGACTTGTGAGGGGCTGCACAAGGACAGAAGGAAGTCAATCCTTTTTAGAATTCAGCTGAGTATTGAACTCTTGCTGTATATTCTATTTCAGTAATGAAGTACAAGTCATGAATGAATATGCCAACTTCCAAGTACAACTAGAGCCCTTATATAGGTATGGCCCAGGGGAGTACAAAGCAGTATTGCTTATGGGATTACCTCCTAGGATGCCACGTGGCAACTTATGGTATCCCCTAAAGAAAGGGAAAAAACATTTACAAGCCAACAAAAGGCCTTTCCACTAACTTTAGCCTAGGTTTAGCCTAAGTAAAAAGTAACCCTCTGTTACAATCCTCCCTCCTCAAATAGAAATTTGTCCTCAAATTCGAAAAGGCTGTAACCTGGACATACAATGCTCCTTGTGTACCTGAATAGCTCAATTCTGGTCATATCAGCTGAACAATGAAGTTTCTCAGTCAAATACCTCCCTGTAGGCATGCTGATCTGTAAATGGATCATATAATATTCCCAAGAAATCAAGCAACCGGGTGGCAGAGCTATGCTGTTCAATATAACAGATCTGATCATAAAATCCAGTGAGACATGCTGATCTGAGAAAGGATAGTGAATGCTGGCTGCAACCTGTCCATATATGGCATATAGCAAGAGAAAATCAGATCTGCTCATAAAGATGCAATTTTGGCCATAGAATTCAGCTAAGCAATCTTTAGAACAACAAAAAAATCTAAATTTGTATGATTGGACTTATTCTAGTCTTACAAAGGTATATAGAATTCAGCTAAGCAATTGAGGGTACTGCTCCACAATTGTAGATGGCTGCCAAGAAGACTCCTCATCAGGTAGACCTCTCCATTTGATAAGATATTCCATGTAGGACTTGTTCCTCAACACATCATCTCTAAATCCAAGGATCTTTTCGGGTATATCCTCAATCAGGCCCTCTTCATCCATAGGAGGTAGCTCTTCCATAACTTGCTCCTTAGGCCCCAAATACTTCTTGAGAAGTGATACATGGAATACTTTGTGTATTCTAGAGGATGATGGAAGCTCCAACTCATAAGCCACTTCCCCAACTTTCCACAAAACCTTGTAAGGTCCATAATACCTATGAGCAAGTTTAACATTGGTATTACCTTTCAAAGAAGCATGCCTGGACTTGTGTAATCTGAGAAACACATAATCCTCTTCTACAAAATGAAGATCTCTTCTATGCTCATGAGCATAATCCTTCATCCTTGCTTGGGCCCTTACCATATTATCTTTACATTGCTGTAATAGAGCAGTCATGTGAACCAAATCATCCTTGGCTTGCTGGCTCGTCAATGCTTGATCAATGGTTGATGGAACATGAGCTTTACAGCCAAACATGGCTTCAAAAGGACTCATACCAATTGAAGTGTGCTTTGTGTCACCACAATGTAAATATCCTAAGTCAAAGCACAGTTGACCATTTATTTGATCATAATTAAAGAGTTTTATATGTGTTAATTATGGTCAAAGAGTTATTTTAATGGTCAAAGGATTGACTACGGTCAAAGATACTTGACTCTAGTCAAGTAAACTTGACTTCGGTCAAGGAGACTTGGTTTATTACCAAGAGGGTTAACTGCGGTTAACTAGAGAACTACAGAGTTGACTACGGTCAGAGAGTGTTGACTTTGGTCAACAAGACTTGGCATGCACCAAGAGGGTTAACCCCGGTTAACCAAGATGTGCCAACTTCGGTTGGAGAGACTTGGCTATAATTAAGGCGCCTCGACCCTTGGTCAAAGCTCCTTAATTATAATCAAGAGTGTTGACTCCGGTCAACCAGAGAATAAATATATATTTTTATATTTGTTAGGTATGCACATGTGTTCAGTGGGGACGGCCACTGTGACTAGAATTAGTCCACAGTGTATTATTTGCATGCAAAGCGCTAACAATTAATGGGTGCCATGGTGGTGCGCTTTAATTAATTGTTGCAGGTACTAGGAAGAGTTATTTTTCCTAAGCGCTACGGGAGCCTGACAAGCATCTAGGAGGCGGTTCGTGTGACCAAGTGCTTTGAAGACTCCAGAATGGCCCTTAGTGGCATGTAATAGGACTTAGTCTAGATTTTAGACAAGTGGCATGTTGCCAATTTGAAATGAGCTTGAAGCTCTTGTGAGGATTCACGTTTTAGGATTTTATGTATGGCAGCTCTACGCTGAACTGTGTACTCAAAAATTCTCTCTCATGAATAAAAACCTTCAGGGGGGTCCAGCCCGACGATTTTGTCCTGGGCCCTAGTGCATCTACAGAGAGAGGGAGTGAGGGAGAGCTTATGAAAGTGTAATTGCTGTCTTTTATGAGCTGTAATTGCTGTCTTTTATGAGCGAGTTGGTTATATTGGTATCAGAGCAGAGGTTCATGGCCTTCCTAGGCTGTGAGGATCTAGTGAGGAGGCAATAGTGGCTAACGGGTAGAGATAGCGTAAATTGTTCAGTTTCGGATTGTATGCTGAAGCTAGACTATACGCAAGTGTGAAGGAAGGCGAAGCGTACGCTGACCCGAGGTAAGAAACGCTGGTGATGGCGTGGGCACAAGGGGTGCTGGCTACTAGGCCTGGGGCCTCATGCCTATGACGGTGTAAGGACGCCTCTAACGGAGAGTCAAAGCGAACAGACGACGATGTGGCGTATTTGCAAATGAATAGCTCTGTGAGCACTATCGAGGGGAAAGACTCCATGATTCTGCATCTGGCACTTGCCGCTGAGAACGGGAGATCCTCGGTGATCTGCGTGGAAGAGACCAGCTTACGCCTTACGTGTGACGAATTTAATCGTTGATAAGGCGTCGTAGATCGCAGACGTTTCTTTCGTCAACTTGTTCCGTCGTCGTCGATCCCTTGCGCGGGCACTAGGTGCTGCAGAAGTAACCACGACACAGGCGCGGCGCGCGACGCCAGTCAGCCAGCCAAGGTTTGAACCTTAGGCTGACGTGGCAGGCCTAACCGACAGATGATGTGGCAGCCAGCAGGTCCAGCTGACGTGGCAACCACACGTGCGAGGTGACGTGGCAGCCAGGTAGCATGCACGTGCAGGTGCTGACGTGGCAGTACATGTGGCAACCAGCTCAGCAGATGACGTGGCAAGACACGTGGCAGGCTGATGTGGCTAACCAGTGGTTAAGTTTAACTCTGGTTAGTTAACCCTGGTCAGAGGTCTAGCTAACTTCATCCAACCAGACTAGTTTGGTCACTGTGACTAGTCCAGTTAGTCTAGTTGCAGACTAACCAGACCAGAACCAGTCAGTCTGGTTAGAGTAACTAGCCAGTTACTCCATCTGGTTACTGTTCTTTCAAAAAAAAAGAAAGACAGTTGCAGAGACTATTTCTGCTAGCAGATTTCACCTGCCTGTCAGACTTTTACTGTCAGAAAAGCAGCAGAAAAGCAGAGAAAACAGAGAAAACAGAGAAAGCAGATTTCTACTGTCAGAAAAGCAGCAGAAAAGCAGAGAAAAGCAGAGAAATCAGAGATTTGCAGAAAAAGAAAATGCATGCCTTTGTACACTGGGAAGATGAATCAGATGCTTCTGAGTGCTTTTTTGCAGTAGCCAGAAAAAGGGCAATACAATTGTTGATGCTTTAGCAACTTTGTGGCTTTATGCTTTGAATTGATAGCCCAGTTACTGGCACAAGTTGTGAATGCAAAACACCTCTTGTTGAGGTATTTTTCTGTTGGAAAAGCAAAGGTAGTTGTGCATCAGTTACCTACACGGTGTGTGAAATTTGCAGATCTCAGAATATGGATCAATCACCTATCCAGTGGGATTCACAAGATAGGGATGTACATCCAAGACAGAGAAGTGTGCCGCAAACTCAACAAGAATTTGAACAGATGGTACGCACTCGTATACAAGAGATGGAAAATCTCAAAAAAGATCCAAGGGCTCAGCATTTGTTTTAAGCAGAAGCTATGCCTAATCCAGTATATGATGTGCCAATGCCAGAGGCACACTCTCGTGTACAGCCTGAGAAAGAAAGATCTCATAGGGGACGGTCTCATAGCAGGAAGAGATCGAGGCATCATCACCGATCTCCTAGTCCATCACCGTCTACCTCGAGTTCGACTTCTGTATCTTCTTCTTCCTTATCAGATAAACCATCCAGGAAAAGAAGGAAACACAAGAAATCTAGGAAGAGAAAGTCTTCCAAAGAGACCAAGGAATTTAAAGAGGGAGGTAAATCTGTCAAGTTTATGACCTACAATGGACAGTATGGTCATACTACGGCATTAGATGCCAAGTGGATGGACGAAGACATGTTATCCGACCATCCACAGCTTTTGGATGTTTACAAGGAAGCTTTTCAGTTGAGGTCAACTGAATAGAAGCCGAGGGGATGTCACCATAATGTAAATATCCTAAGTCAAAGCACAGTTGACCATTTATTTGATCATAATTAAAGAGTTTTATATGTGTTAATTATGGTCAAAGAGTTATTTTAATGGTCAAAGGATTGACTACGGTCAAAGATACTTAACTCTAGTCAAGTAAACTTGACTTCGGTCAAGGAGACTTGGTTTATTACCAAGAGGGTTAATTGCGGTTAACCAGAGAACTACAGAGCTGACTACGGTCAGAGAGTGTTGACTTTGGTCAACAAGACTTGGCATGCACCAAGAGGGTTAACCCCGGTTAACCAAGATGTGCCAACTTCGGTTGGAGAGACTTGGCTATAATTAAGGCGCCTCGACCCTTGGTCAAAGCTCCTTAATTATAATCAAGAGTGTTGACTCCGGTCAACCAGAGAATAATTATATATTTTTATATTTGTTAGGTGTGCACATGTGTTCAGTGGGGATGCCCACCGTGACTAGAATTAGTCCACAGTGTATTATTTGCATGCAAAGCGCTAACAATTAATGGGTGCCATGGTGGTGCGCTTTAATTAATTGTTGCAGGTACTAGGAAGAGTTATTTTTCCTAAGCGCTACGGGAGCCTGACAGCATCTAGGAGGCGGTTCGTGTGACCAAGTGCTTTGAAGACTCCAGAATGGCCCTTAGTGGCATGTAATAGGACTTAGTTTAGATTTTAGACAAGTGGCATGTTGCCAATTTGAAATGAGCTTGAAGCTCTTGTAAGGATTCACGTTTTAGGATTTTATGTATGGCAGCTCTACGCTGAACTGTGTACTCAAAAATTCTCTCTCATGAATAAAAACCTTCAGGGGGGTCCAGCCCGACGATTTTGTCCTGGGCCCTAGTGCATCTACAGAGAGAGGGAGTGAGGGAGAGCTTATGAAAGTGTAATTGCTGTCTTTTATGAGCTGTAATTGCTGTCTTTTATGAGCGAGTCGGTTATACTTTGTGGTATTATAACAAAACTCAGCTAGATGCAACCATTGGTCCCACGATGCTTGGGTCTCAAAGCAAAAATGCCTTAGATACTCTTCCAACCAGCGGTTAACCCTCTCTGTTTGTCCATCAGTTTGAGGGTGATCTGCTGTACTTGGGGTCGGAAGTGTTCCCATAGAATTGAAAAGCTCTTGCCAAAAATGCCCCATGAACTTAGCATCACGATCCACAATTTCCTGAGGAAGTCCATGCAATTCAAACACATTCTCCATGAATTGCTTAGCCACCTTGGATGCTGTAAATTGTGTCTTAGTAGGAATGAAGTGGGCAGCTTTAGTAAGTCTATCAACAACCACAAAGATGCTATTCCAACCCTTAGAGGTTACTGGTAGACCTGTACAGCTTTGTACATAAGCAAGAACATCCTTCCAAAGCCCCTTCCAGTAAAAACTCTGTTTTACCTTATCATACGTCTTGTTGAGGCCTATATGCCCAGCCATAGGAGATGAGTGAAATTCCTGCAAGATTAGCAGCGTATAGGAGGAGTTTTCAGTAATAAATATTCTATCATTATACCACAAGAGCCCATTGTGCAACTTGAAATTGGGACATTGCTGACAGTCAGGATCTTGCAAGTCTTGGAACATAGCAGCTGCTTGAGGATCATTGAGATACTCTTCTTTAATGCCATGGATCCAATCTTTATAAACCTTAGTAATAGATTATAAAGTACAAGCCCATATCCTCGAAAGAGAATTTGCCACAATATTTTCTTAGCCCATCTTGTAATCTATGTCAAAGTCATAGTTTTGCACAATGGATAGCCATCTCCTTTGCTTGGGTGATAGAGAAGACTGAGATAGAAAATATCTGAGAGTCTTATGATCAGCCTTGACCTTGAAATGGCTGCCATAGATGTAGTGGTGCCACTTTTTGATTGCATGAAGTATTGCCAGCATCTCTTGGTCATAAATGTGGAAACTTGACTCCTTGTCATTCAATTTCCGACTTTCAAAGGCAATAACTCCATGACTCTACTTTAGGACAGCTCCAATGCCCCTTCCACTAGCATCAGCCTCAATTATAAAAGGTTGAGAGAAATTAGGACATACCAAGATAGGTATCACTGAAGTTAATGCCTCCTTTAATGCTTCAAAGCTCTTATTGGCACCGTCATACCATCGGAAAGCATTCTTTTTTAGAAGATCAGTGAGGGGAGCTGCCAATTTGGCAAAATGCCTTATAAATCTTCTATAAAATGATGCTAGACCAAGGAAACCTCTCAGCTGGGTGATATTCTGAGGTATATGCCAATCCTTTACACACTTTACCTTGCTGGGATCCACCTTAATGCCACTACCGCTGACAATATGGCCCAAATATTCCACTTCTTCAGCCATGAAAGTGCATTTACTTGATTTGGCATACAAGTGGTGTGTCCTCAATACTTCCAATACTTGCTGGACATGCAATAAATGCTCTTCTTTTGTTTTGCTGTAGATCACTATATCATCAAAGAATACCAACACAAATTTGTAGAGGAAAGGCTGCAATACCTTGTTCATTAGGGCCTGGAAAGTTGCAGGTGCATTGGTTAGGCCAAATGCCATTACTTTGAATTGATAAAGCCCATGTTTTGTCCTGAAGGCAGTTTTATGTTCATCTCCCTTCATCCTTATTTGATGATAGCCTGACCTTAAGTCAATCTTTGTGAAGTACTTTGCCCCTCTAAGCTCATCCAGTAGATCATCAATTCTAGGGATAGGAAACCTATTCATAATTGTCATTTTGTTCAAATCCTTGTAATCAATACATATTCTAGCCATCCTTCTTCTTAACCAATAACAGAGGAGAGTCAAAGGGGGACTGACTGTGTGTAATAAATTCCTTGTCAAGGAGTTTCTTTATTTGCCTTGCCACCTCTTCCCTTTCAGCTCTAGAAAGTCTCTATAGAGCTTTGTTGATTGGCTTAGATTGTGGCTCCAACACAATTGCATGATCCACATCTCTCGAGGGAGGGAGATGGTTGGGAAGATCAGCAAATACATCAGAGTATTCCTGTAATAGGGACTGCGTGTCTTTATCCTCCACCAACAACCCATTACCCTCTTGAGACTTGGTCAACTGAATAGCATAGACTCCACAAACACTTTTGAGGTCTCTGGCCATTCTTCTTGCAGAAATTAAGGACAATTTAGGAGATTGGTGACCCATCAAAGTGATGTGCTTACCTTCATGCATAAACTTCATATACAGCCTGTTAAGGTCCATAGAGAATTCTCCCAAGGTTTTCAACCATTCACAACCAAGGACAATGTCGATAGGTCCCATTTCCAAGACAAATAGATCTCCATGAAAAGTATAGTCTTGAGAAAGCTGCACTTGAGCAGCCTGACAATATTGCTTATTGTGGGAACGCTGACCATTAGCCACGTCAACTTTGATCCCATGATCCAAAGTGGATGGGCATAATCTCATTGTTTGAAGTGTCTTTGCATTAATAAAGTTATGAGTGCTCCCACTGTCGAACTAAAATGTGGACTGGTGTGTTATTGATTGTTCCTTTTAACCTAAGTGTTTGAGAGCCCTTGCAGCCCATAAAAACATCATGAGATATGCTGTACACAATTGATTGTGTATCCCAATACACTTCATCATCATCAACAGCATCATTTCCATAACCTTCAGCAACTTTAAAGATCTATTTGAGCACCTTGGCAAACTATCATCCATAAGCATGGTGTCAAACATGGATAACCCACCTGGATCAAAGGGAACGGTAGTCCCCTTTTTGGAACTATGATCCTCATCATCATCAAGGCCTTCATTCACACAGTCCTGGTATTCATGAAATTCAGATTCTGCTGCAGAAGTATTAGGAGATAAATCCTCATCAATCTCTAGAATCAAGCTCAACTTTGCTCTTGTTTTTGCTTTGCACACATTCCTATGTTCAGGGGTCCACTTCTCACCACAAAGGTAGCACAAATTCTTCTTCTTCTTGTCATCAATAATTGCTTGAGATAACTGCTTAACCAACTTGTTTCTTTTATCACCCAGATCATCTTTTGGAGTGGGTTTAAAGGATGGCTTAACATCTGTAGCCTTGTAAGCCTTAGGTTGTCCCATGCCACTGCCATACACTGTGGGGAACCTAGAAATAGAAGAAGTTGTAGCAGGTGCAGGAAGTTTGTTTTCATCATTGGAAACCCCTTTGACCATAGGCTTAGTTCCAAAGTGACCAATACCCAAAGTCTTCTCCTTCCAATTGTATTTGGGTTCATAAAGCTTTGCCAACTGCATGGCCTCTTTAAGAGAATTGGGCTGTTGAGCTGCAACATCTGAAGCAATACTAGGGTGCAGACCGTGGATGAACTTGAGCATTCTAACTCTTTCATCAATACCATGAAGAAACAGAGCCAATTTTCAAAACTGTTTGATATAATTTTTCACTGATCCTTGCTGAGTAAGATCATACCACTTAACAAATATATTGATCTCTAGTAAAAGGAGATATAAAAGTTTTAAGCATTTCAGCCTTGAATTCATCCCAAGTATTAAAAGTTAACCCTTCTTGTTGTAGATGCCTCCACCAAGAGTGGGCATAATCTTCAAGATGAAGAACAGCAAATCTGATTTTACCTTGATCACCCTTTGGATATAGAAGGAAGTAGTCATCCATCTTGCTGAGCCATTCCTCCAATTCCTCAGGAGAGGTAGAATCACCTTTGAACTTAGGAAGTATAATCTTGTCTTTCATATCTTGTCTTGATGAACATGTCCTTTTGGTTCTATAGATTTAACTGTTTGTATATATTGTTGGAATGTCATTGTTGCCCTAAGGTCTGCCGGTAGCAACTTATATTCGTGGAATTTTTGACACAACTCTTCAGCTGCTGAACTGTTGTTATTAGGAGTCTTACCATGTGCTGAATCCTTATCCATATGAGCTGTAACTCCACTGGAGTGATAGGTCCTTTGGGTAGAAGCCATAAAACCAACTAGTTCAGTTACATGTATAGGATCATTATCATCATCATTTGAACCTGAGTCTCCATCAATTTGGGGATCCACAGGTCTCTTCCCATCATAAATTTGGCTTCTCTTGAACTGGTCAAACCTTTTATTAAAAGTGGCAGAAATGTTCTGCATCCTTTGGTCAATCCTTTGATTATTGGTCTTAATCTCATTAGTTAACTCCTTGAATATCTGTAGCATTGGGTCCATACAACTCTTTATGATCTGCTCTTGGTTAAGGGATGCTTGTACTTGAGGAGTTGCTGCTAAATCCCCTTCAACATTGCCAACATGAGGATCATTGGGCTCAGAAACTACAGTCTGATCATCAATTGGTTCCTTTTCTGAGATGGAATCAAGGATACCCATTGGTTGCTTACTAGCTTGACTAGTAGCCCTCTTTACAGGCATCTTCAATGACTTGAATTTAGAAAAAATGCACTATCTTAGGCCCTAATCAAGAACCAGTACCAAAAGCCCCAAATGCTAGTCTTGCCCTAATTTCGCAGGTCAACTTTTAGAGAGAAAACTTGAAATTTCCCACTTGATTAGGCAATCCTTATGCCAAAACTGAACCAAAGAGCCAATCAGGAGTAGAAATTCATAACATTACACCTGGATGGCGAGAAATTGCTAGACTTTTGGCAAATGACAATCCTGCGCTAGCTGTTGCAATTGATTTTTGAAATTCTCAGTAGTAAAAAACCAGATCACTATCACACTTTGTCAGTTGCATTCATGGAGCTAGGCGACCATCTGCACTAAAGTTGACCCGAAATGGAGCTGTACATCTGAAGTTCGCAGCAGTTCCTCCATGCCAGCCAGTCGAAATAGCTCATAACTCCTCCAAATAGTCTCGGATCACCACCAGACTTAGGGAGCAGCCTTATGAGATTAGTGCAAACAGATCAAGCCAAGAACGCCTTAGTTTGGTGCAGGAAAACAGCAGATCGTCGCTTTCTTTAGTCTCTTGCGCCAGATATAAAATTACTTCAATGTTTACTAAATACTCCACCATTTTAGGATTCTCACACATAGAAATGATCAGGGAAGCAAGGGCTTTCGACTGATGCAAGAAGCCCCAAATTCTGAGCACTTTGAAAATCAGGGTTTCTGAGAGCCTGCCATGTGGCAGCTCACAACAGAGAGCACTTCTGGCGCTGGATTTTTGCACAGAGGTAGGCCCTAGGCTCAAGAGTAGACGCTTTAAATTTCAAAGTAATTGGATAAATAATTTCCCACGAAAAGTGCTCTGATACCAATGCAACAGGACTTCTCCTAACTAACAGTAAACACTACTAAGTTTAGTAGAATTTGCAAGAAAGTTAAGTACTGTAGTACCTTATGTTTAGAAAAAGGGTAGGAGAGGAAGATCATGGGCTAGATCTTCAACTGGGACTTGTGAGGGGCTGCACAAGGACAGGAGGAAGTCAATCCTTTTTAGAATTCAGCTGAGTATTGAACTCTTGCTGTATATTCTATTCCAGTAATGAAGTACAAGTCATGAATGAATATGCCAAGTACAACTAGACCCCCTATATAGGTATGGCCCAGGGGAGTACAAAGCAGTATTGCTTATGGGATTACCTCCTAGGATGCCATGTGGCAACTTATGGTATCCCCTAAAGAAAGGGAAAAACACTTACAAGCCAATAAAGGCCTTTCTACTACCTTTAGCCTAAGCAAAAAGTAACCCTCTATTACAGCATCAGAACCGAGCTAGGTAAAATTAAAGCTATACAATAGATGCCTGAGCCTTAGAACCTAACTAAATTGTGTTCTTTTATGGGGTTTATCTGCTCCCAGGTACTGTGTTCTAGGCTGGAACACCTCTAGGAGGCAGCAGATTCGCAAAGGAAGGGGAAGCAACAAGAAATGGGTAGGAGAACAGGGTCGTACAACTAGCGAGAAGACCTCAAAAGGCGTGCAAGAGATCCGTACATGCAGCAATGGACCTTGGTGTGCATGCAAACAGGCCGTACAGCCAGCAACGAACCTAGATATGTGTGCTAAATGATACGTACAACTCAGCAATAGAGCTCGGGGTGCACGCCAATGCTCACAGGTAAGCCATATAGCCACGATCTGCCTTGGAATGCACGCAGCCAGACTCAAAATGTGTGCAACAGTACGGATGATCACGGGCATGGAGAAAATCATTGTATGTCAAAGGAGCAGCCTCAACGTGCATGCTTGAGAGACAAAAACAACACATGCAATTGAAGGACTGCCACGTGGCTCGTTAAAGCCTCTAACCCACTCTCCAAGATCACACTTATGCTTTACCTTGGGCCGAACATTTTGGGCCCTCTTATTCCTTGCCTTGGCCTAGCACTTGGGCCTAGTAGGTGCACTTAGAACTAGACCCTACTTTAATATTAGCTCCTAGGGACTTTCAGGAGTTTTGCACTTCCTCTAGGCTAGTCCCCAAAGCCAAGGTAGTCACAGTTTTTGTGCCAACAGAATCACGTCTCTGTGATAGCAAGAACTGCTCGAATCGTGGCCTTTTAACTGTCAGTTCAAAAGTGTCCTCATAATTGACTTCTAATTGTCTAGCATAGCCCTTAGCCACAAGTCTGGCCTTGTACTTGTCCACCGATCCATCTGCTGTATACTTGGTCTTGAAGACTGACTTGACACCAATAACCGATCGTTTGAATGGCCTTAGAACCAACTCTCAAGTCCCATACTTCTGTATGGTTTCCATTTTCACTTGCTTGGCTTTCCTCCAAGTCTCCAGGAAAAGGCCTTCCTTAATAGAGGTAGACTTCTTGTCTTGAAGCTTACCCCTTTGCTTCTTTGGAATGTGTACATAGGCATCACTCCCAAATACACGGAAACGGGACACATCTGGTTTCTTACCAAAATAGGCCTCAAATGGAGTCACTTTTGGAACAACGGTCATTGGAGATCGATTTGAGAACGGGCTACCATCAGGTAGGCATATTTGGGATCAGGTAAGGATATTTTGGAAAGATGTCTTTTTGTACGTGGTTCAGCCATTACGAGTCTTTTTGGTGCTTCCATTTGGATTCACTTATAACTTTCCAACAAATGATGAATCATTTTTCGGTCCATATTTGGGAAAGGCTTTTGTGGTCTTTTCTAGATGTCATCTTTGATTTACAGCAAGACTTGTGTGGAGCATGGATGCCATCTATGGATAGTACTGTCCATACTTCGAAAAGAGCAGGTTAACCTAGGGTCATGTAAGCTAACCCTTGGATGATTAGGACATGACATACTTTTGTTACAGTTGGGGTAGTTTTGGGGTTGAGACACCCAGGACACCCATGTCTATATTTGTGTGAGCCTCAGCTCATTTGAGTGAGGTCTCTTGTGAATACCTAGCTAGGATGGAGTCTATCCGGGCCTATAATTCCCTAACGACATCTGTGCATAGATTGGGCTGTGGTATGGGACACAGTCTTGCCTGGGAGTTTACTCGTGTGGGGTTGCTTGACCTTTATCTTGGGAGTGATCCTTGTGAGGAACAATGGTTGCATCGTTGGAATTTGGAAAGGTAACCTCCCCATCTGTAAGCCCCCAAATGAGGAGAGCATGGAGGGAGACCTAGAGCAAGACTTGCCACATGGGCATCTGCCCAAAGAAAAGAGAAAGAGGGGGCTGCCACATGGGCAGCATCTCACAGCAAACATAAGCAGAGGTACCTGGCTGTCTCGGCAGATCTGTAGGGAGCAAATGACATCACAGCAGTACAAATGGCCATGTCAGCAGTACAGAATGGTACGGGACTGTGGAGCAGTATGTACAAAGCTAGGGCGCAGCATCCAAGGCTGGAAAGGTCCCAAACAGAGGCAATAGTGACCTGACCAGTGGCGCAAAGCCATGTGGCAGGCGGAACCAGAAGCAGCACCAAAAGGGCCAGTGAAAGGCCCTTATATAGGACAGGGAGGCAGCTAATCAGGCCGACTGGAAACTCGGCTGGCTAGGGCTGCATAAGGCCTGCCAAAAGTCGCCTGGGTCGGCCAAACAGGCTGCCTGGGTCGGTTATTTTGGGGGAGGTTTGCCCTATAAAAGGGAGGCCCCAAGGCCTCATTTCATCATCCACCAGGGCAGCCTTCAAGGAGCAGACTTGGAGCAGAGGAGCAGCACAATCGGGGCCTACATGAGGAACCGTAAGGGCATGCAACTAAAGTCTAACTTCCACATAATCCCCCCTATCTCTTTCTTTTCACATTACAGACCAAGAATATCTACGAATATTCCACTTAAGGCTGAAGCACATGAACTGGGAATTCTAGACAAGTCTTAAAGGACTATTTGCTTACATGATTAGCTCATAAAACTATTCTGTTAGCCTCTATTACAATATACCATCATGTTTTGGTGAGGGCCACTAAATTTCTCAAGCTGGCCACCTTGTGGCGAGTTTTTTGTATTGCTTTGTTAAACATGGAGTGATGTATGTTTTTTCTTTGTTATTAAGGTTCGGGCTATATATAAACAGGCATGAAAAACAATTTAGATCCTAATATTCTTTGACCTATGTTGTTCATGTGAACTATCTTGAATATTGAATAGTTCAGATATGTTTTATATTTTGCTGGAGTGATTTCCTAAAAAAGTGTGGTTTCAAAGTTGGTCTTGTATATTTGTCCTTTCAATGACTTTGTTGTCTCATTGCAGCGTGTCAATTTGCGGAGCAAAATTGAAGAAGAGGAAAAAGAGAAACAACAGAAGCTTGCTCAGGAGTAAGTAAATCCATGTGTTTTTTATGTTGATTCAAAACTTTCTTCTAGATTGCGACAACACTGCTTTAGTCTAGGGCTTATTTAGAGGTGAAGTGGTCACTGGAGCACCTGTATGCATCGCAAAACGAACACGAGCTCTTTCCAAAACACAACCAATAGTATGCTATGAAATGAACCAACAGAAAACACTGATGTGCAGAACATATGAAGGCAAGCAGAACCTCAATTCGTCCACGGAAGTGGGAAAGTGTGGCTCTTGGCAGAGCACAAACTCTGGCTGGTGCTGGGCAAAATACATCCAAGGATGTGCTGAACTGAGGGAGATGGAGCTGCTACTACTCAGTGTGTATGCTCCTGCATGCCTCGGTGAAGAGGGCTTGACTTGGATGCAAGGACTAACGGAGGAACATTCTTTATATAGGGCATTCCATCTGTGAATTGCTGAACATGTATAGCTAACCAGGCTAAACAACCGACCAGATCTAGATTTGGACTAGATACATTGCGCTTGTGTTAGAATTATTGCTATAATTTAGCAGTGACCAATGTAATGTAATAAGTAGGTTAGGGGCACTTTTCCCTCACTTAGAGGTTTTTCCCCCTAACCACAGTTAGTTCACTAACTATGGTTAGCGAAGGATAAGGTTTTGTCACTTAAACAAAACCTACCACTCCATTCAGTTGTAACTCTCTCATCTAATTGCAACTACGTTTTCAGCTCTCACACTCTCCTGCTCTCGTTCTCACCTTTGCTCTCTCTCACATTCTCACATTTGGTATCAGAGCAGGTTGATCCTGCTCCCTGCTCCCTTCTTCTCGTCCTCCAGCTCCAACCCGCAAGCTCCATCTGTTCACCTTCCGTACAGGTCGTCCGTACAATTCGTACGGACTGATACCGTACATTCCGTACTGTACCTGCGACGCTTGTATCAGCACCTCCTGCATCAGTGCCGTACAACCTGTGTCTCCGTACATTCCGTACAGCTCGAAACAGTCCGTGGAGCACCGTCTGTACCTGCGTTGCCATTCCGTACCGTCGCACTTGTGATGTACTTTCTTTGTACGACTGTCGTACAATAGTACAGTTATTGTACCATCTGTACTTTGCACGTGCAAACCGTACATCTAGTATGTCGTCCGTACCAGTGACTAGTTCGTCAGGCGTCCATACAGTTGCAAGAGCTGAACCGTGCGTACACAGGAGGGCACTTGTCCGTACAACTTGATCGTACATTCAGTACAGTTGTACACGATGTTGTTCATACAACAATATTGCACCTGTCCGTACAATCGTACCAGCAAGCCCGTATAAAGAGTCAGCGCCATACTGCCCGTACAACGCTGAACCTGCTTCGTGCATCGGTTGTTTTCTTTGCAGGGTCTTCTTCAGCAGAGGATTCTTTGCAAGGGCCACTTTGCAGGTGTATTGCAGGCAGATTGCAAATTTATCAAGGTGTTTGGAGCTTTTGTAAAAATTTTGGCACACATTGCAAGCAAATTGCAAAGATTGGCCAAGAAATTGGGGCTTTTGCAGGAGATTAACTATTTGGGTGAAATTTGGCTCAATTTCAACTCCAAATTTGGGGCTTTTGTTTAGAAATTGCAGATTTGGAGCTTTTAGTAAATTTGCCCCTTTTTGGTTGCAATTTCAAGCCACAAATTGGGGCTTTTGTGTTGGGAGAGCAATTTTGCAGGTTTCAGTTCACACTACCTTTTTGTGAGTGCTTTGAAGCGCTTTTGGCAGGTTTTGGGAGAGATTGGATGCTCTAGCAGATTTTTGACAGAGACATTACAGAGATTTGAGTTGCATTTTTAGCCAGTGTTTGGCTGTGTTTTTTTGGGATTTGTGCACTCCATTCCCAGCAAGGGAATTCAAATTTGCATTTGCTGTATTTTCTTTCTCAGACATGGCCCAGCAAATTCGGTTTCAGTGGTCTCTCACAAGAGGACAAGCTGGATGGTACCAACTACTCCCTCTGGAGTTTTATGGTATGCAATATTCTGATTTCTCATAATTTGTGGGACTATGTAAGTGGGGATGAGTTCCGGCCAGCAAATGTGGCACCTAATACCCCTCTCCAACAAGGAGGAGGCAGAGGTCGTGCACAGGGTACAGCTGTAGCACAAGTTATTGGTGCAGTTATACCTACCACTCCAGAGCAGAAGAGATGGGATTCACGTGATGCTTTAGCTTTGTCGTGTATTTCTCTTTCAGTGAAAAGATTCATCATTCCACATATCCGGTCATGTAAGACCTCAAAGGCAGCATGGGATATTTTGGAGAGCATGTATGCAGCTCAGAATGATGCCAGGGTGTCTTTTTTGAAAAGAGAATTTTCTCATACACATATGGAAGAGGGTGACTCCATGTCAGTGCTCCTCACAAAGCTACAGGATTTACGAGAGCAGTTGCTGAATATTGATGAGATCATTCCTGATTCAGAGATGATTACCACTACTCTGAATTCTCTTCCTGAGTCTTATCTCAGCTTTCATACCTCGCTGAATTTGTCGTTGAGGGAGGGTGCAAATCATCTCACTTTTCACGAGTTGATAGGACTTCTGCTGCAGGAAGAGCAGACCAGGAAAAACATGGCTTCACGAGCAGGTGAACATGCTATGCTCTCAAAATTCAAGCCTAAAGTAAAGGGACAGGCAAAGACTTCAGCAAATCAGCCTTCCAGTGGTTCAGGACAGCCTTCTCAAAAGGCTAAGGGTGATGCAGGTAAGCCCAAAACGAAGGGAATATGTCATTACTGCAAAAAGCCAGGTCACTACATTGGAGAATGCAAGAAAAGGCTTGCAAAAGAAAAGAAAAACAGCTCCGGTATGGTTGTCTCAGATTCAGCTCCTCATGCATTTGACAATGAGCAAGCTACAACCAACTTTGTGGAGCACGACTATGCCTTCTTGTCTTGCATTTCAGACTCTCAGTTGGCTGCTCGGGATAGTACAGCCAATTGTAATGATGACACTTATGCTTTCCAGACATGCAGTTATGATTCTTCCAAGGATGCATCAGCTTTCAATGTCAATGAGACACAAAATACATGGTATTTTGACAGCGGTGCCTCAAAGCATATCACTTCCAAGAAGTGTCTCTTCACATCTTTGCATCCACCACCTGTCGGTAAAAAGGTCACATGTGCCAACAACTCCTCTTATTCAGTCCGTGGTATAGGAGAAGTTGAACTTACAGCCATTGATGGCTCAACATTCAGAATTTCTGATGTCTTGTATGTGCCTGGTATCACAAAAAATCTACTTTCAGCGTCCACTCTTAACAGAGCTGGATCTCAGGTCATTTTTTAAGATGACGAGTGTGCAGTCCATGATAGAGAGCATGACTATGCCTTGAGATTGTCTGGCACTCTGTTGCGTGGTCTTTTTCAGCTTGACATGTATGAGAAAAGACCAGCACATGCTCTTATAGTTTCCAATCCTACTGCTGCTATGCAGAATGCGGAGTTATGGCACGTGAGATATGGACACATGCATTATGGCAGCTTGATGACGCTTCAAAAACATGCCATGGTTGATGCATTGCCTCCTCTTGAAACACCTCCTCCACATGCCTGTGAAGGGTGCATTCTTGGTAAAATGCACAGATCTCCTTTTAAGAAGGATGGATCAGTTAAAGCTGTTCGAAAATTACAGCTTATACATAGTGATGTCTGTGGTCCTATGAGGACTCCATCATTGGGTGGTCATCTTTACTTTGTCACTTTTATAGATGACTACTCCAACTACTCTTGGGTTTATGGGCTGAAACACAAATCAGAAGTGTTTATGGTCTTCAAACACTTTGCAGCCATGGTTGAGAATGAATCTGGACTCAAGATACAGACATTATGCACTGATAGAGGAGGGGAGTACTTGTCTGCAGATTTTGATGCTTTTTTGAAAGACAAGGGCATTGTATATCAGCTTACAGTGAGGCTAACTCCTCAGCAAAATGGGAAAGCTGAAAGAAAAAATCGTACTCTTATGGAGATGGATAGATGTATGCTGAAAAGCAAAAAATTACCTCACAAATTTTGGCTTGAAGGTCTCATGTGTGCCAACTATGTTTTGAATCGGGCACCCACAAAAGCTTTGAAGACCAAGACTCCCTATGAAGTTTGGCAAGGGAGAAAGCCTTCTGTGGATCATTTCCGTGTCTTTGGATGCCTTGCATATGCTCATGTGCCTATTGAGTTCCGGCATAAATTGTCTGATAAGGCAATCAAATGCATTTTTGTTGGGTACAGTGCAGAGAGCAAGGGCTACCGTCTCTACAATCCTGTCACACGCAAGATCATTGTCAATAGAGATGTAATATTTTCAGAAAATTCAGCTCACACTCAAGCTGAATTTGATATGCCTTCTTCTTCCGTTGATGTCTTTGAGGGGTTACTACCCATTGCCTTGGGTTCCCCTGTTGATATATCTGATGAAAATCAGAATTTTCAGATACCTCCACATGCTTCGATTCAGCCACAGGATGCCATACCACCTCCACAAGCCATGTAAGAGGTTGTTCAGCAAGAAATTGCAGATATACATGCAGCAAAAACAGTCCCAAATTGGCTGTTACAAACTCTCAGGGAGAGTAAAATTGATGCTCCATTACCTGGCAGAACTCGGAGTGCAGTAAGGCATGGGGGAGGTGCTCTTTCAGTTGAATCAGCTTATGCAGGTACTCTTCTTGATGAGGAGGAATCTGAGACATTTGAAGAGGCACAGGATAATGTGCATTGGATGAATGCCATGCACGATGAGTTGCAGTCCATTGAGAAAAATCAGACATGGGAAGTTGTCGATTTGCCACTAGGTAAACATGCCATAGGTACACGGTGGGTTTTCAAAGTTAAAAGAAAGCCCGATGGCACCATTGACAGGTACAAGGCAAGGCTGGTCGCAAAAGGATATGCTCAGAAAAAGGGCATAGACTATGAGGAGACTTTTGCTCCTACATCCAGAATGACAACCATCCGGTCAGTCATAGCAATGGCTGCAAATTTTCAGTGGAATGTTCATCAATTGGACATAAAAACAACCTTCCTTAATGGAGACTTGTTGGAAGAGGTTTATGTCAAATAACCTCTAGGCTTTGAAATTTCAGGTAACGCACTTCAGGTATGCAAGCTGAATAAAGCTTTGTATGGGCTGAAACAGGCCCCACGTGCATGGTATGCAAAGATTCATGCCTTTCTGACCAGCAAGGGGCTGCACAACAGTCCAACTGAAAGCACCCTCTACATCAAGAAGGATGGGGGGGATATTTTAGTCATCATTCTTTATGTAGATGACTTACTGCTCACAGGGTCAAATGAAGATAATATTGCAGATTTTAAAGCTGAATTGCAGACCACTTTTGACATGTCAGATTTGGGGCTGCTACACTTTTATTTAGGGATCCAGTTCACTCAAGAGCAAAGTGGCATCGGTATGTCTCAATCCAAGTATGTGCAAAAACTCTTGGACAGATTCAACATGCAGGATTGTAAGCCCATAGCTACTCCCATGGAGCCGGGGCTGAAGCTTACAATGCATGAAGCAGGTGAATCATTTGATGTCACACTCTACAGTCAGGCTGTTGGATGCCTCATTTATCTCTGCAATACACGACCTGATATTCAGTTTGCAGTTTCTCAAGTGAGCAGACATATGCACAGCCCAAAGACTATGCATTGGCAGGCGGTAAAACGCATCTTCCGTTATTTGCAAGGTACCAAGTCTTTTGGCTTGATGTTTCCCAGAGGGGGTGACTTGCAGATGCATGCCTACAGTGACTCAGATTGGGCTAGAGATTATGACACTAGGCAGTCCACAAGTGGCAATTGTTTCTTTTCGGGCAAGCTTGTATTTCTTGGTTGAGCAAGAAACAATCTACAGTGGCTACCTCTTCATGTGAAGCTGAGTACAGGGCAGCTTTCACAGCGACAGTTGAATGTGTTTGGTTGCGTCGTTTATTTGCTGATCTTCATCTTTCATTGGAGGGCCCTTCTCCAATTCTCACTGATAGTCAGAGTGCTATTGCAGTAGCAAAGAATCCTATGTTTCATGCTCGCACGAAGCACATTGAGGTTCATTATCACTACGTTAGAGAGAAGTTGCATGCAGGAGAGATCAGCATGATCTATGTGTCAACACATGACAATGTTGCAGACATTTTCACCAAAGCACTTCCACGTGAAAAGTTTGAGGCATTTCGTAGTGCCCTGAACTTATCTCCTTTTGGTGATTGATCTTTTCCTTGTACATGACATTGGCACTGCAGGGGGGTGTTAGAATTATTGCTATAATTTAGCAGTGACCAATGTAATGTAATAAGTAGGTTAGGGACACTTATCCCTCACTTAGAGGTTTTCCCCCCTAACCACAGTTAGTTCACTAACTATGGTTAGTGAAGGATAAGGTTTTGTCACTTAGACAAAACCTACCACTCCATTTAGTTGTAACTCTCTCATCTAATTGCAACTATGTTTTCAGCTCTCACACTCTCCTGCTCTTGTTCTCACCTTTGCTCTCTCTCCCATTCTCACAGCCTGACCAAGCAGACCCAGTCAACTTGTTTCATTCCATGCAAAAGTACTATTGACACACAGCATACATCCAGGATTTTGTTCGATAATGGTATCCGATGTGTAGCATTCCAAGAGCCATTGTATCTGATTGAGGCTCTTTTGGAGAGCTTTGGTACCAAGCTCAAATTATTCGACCTCCACCCTCATTCCGATGGCCAAACAATAATCTACAACCGGTTGGCTTTTGACATACTAAAGTGCCATTTTGTAGATACGCAGACCCAATGGATTAATTTCTTCCATTTGTGCAAGGGATCCTCAATGACACCTATGACAAAGTCCAAGTCCTCGTTTTCGAGAGCATCCCCAAAGGTGTACAAAGCCGATTGCATCATTGAGTCATATGAGTAGATCATTGCATCCATCAAAGACGGCATTGCCGAAGCATAAGACTCCTGCTAGACACAGACCAACAAGCATTGGTGAGATATTGGCTACAAGGAGTGACAATGGGTCTATCCTAGGATCTTGAAGAAGTGACTCAAGCAAATTGGCAAGGAGTATCCGAAGCTCTTACATCAAAGCTTTGGGACCCTTTCTGCTTATATGGGTTATCAATGAATCGGTCCTGAAGTTGTTGTCACCTATGACATGGACCATGCATCCAAAGTTCCATGTGTCTTGTCTCAAGCCTTATGTGGGACCAGCATGGACAGTAGTCCCCGATGTGGAGCAGCCTGAGATTGTTGATGAGGCAACGTGGTTGAGCAAAGAGATTTTGCTTCATTGCTTGAAGAAAGGTACCGGCAACGGCTCGGTGTGTGATGGTGCAACACTCCCTCCACACCTCAGGTACCTAGCCAACCGTGGCTCTGATACCTTGTGAGAAGTGCATCGGAACTGAATGGAAGTGAAGAGAGAGAGAGCCAACTCGCACACACCAAACAATAAAGGAGAGAGAGAGATGAGAGAAACTGCAAATGATCTCAAGAAAACCCCCCAAAACGGTGGGGAAAACCTCTGCTATAGATGGCTGAACTGCTCCACACAAGAGATGCACAACCTTGCTCAAGGGCACCACATTGAGATGGCCAACAAGTGAGGGAGGTGGCCTATAAATAGGCTCCCACCCCCTCCTGGTTGGTTGACATATGTGGCCGACCCATTGCCCTCCAGGGGCTGACTGCTCCTGTTAGAAGGTCGATCCTCTCAGCCCTCTATAAGGGCTTGCGCACAGCTCTAATCCCTCTTGCCCTATAAGATGAGCTGCAAGGGGCCCATATGAGGGGCAATGAGACGATCATTATCTAATTCTCTATCTTGCTTTTCGTCAATCACGGGCAAGGCAAGTCACAGGCGTTGGCATCATCTTTTTCCTCCCAGCCTCCTCATGGATTGCATGTTCCGACAGATACGTAATTCAATTTCTTTTCATGCATATCCACAAGCCCACAACTCCCTAGATGGTTCCCTTTGCCACATGTCATCATTTTAGGCCTTTAGCTTGGTACACCATTTACCCCTCTCTTGGGACACAATTAAAACATTCGCCCCTTGGCATTATTACACATTTAGGTGCACCTAGGCCTTAGCACTCAGAACCACCTAGTTGATACCAATACACCCTCACCTAGGACCTTGGCAGTTACTTCCCTTTGACCATTTAATTTACGCACATTAAATATTACAAAAGTCGGTCATCTAAGAGAAAATTCCCTTCCGATCTTTCCGAGGTCATGCTATCTCAGCTAGAGCATAACATTCCTTCCCTCTTCGAGCATCAGCGTCCTCGATGATGAAATCTGGGAACACTCTATATAACTGGTATACGGATTCCCAGGTAGCTTCTGATAGAGGTAGACCATGCCATGGAACCAACACCGTGGGTATCTTCCGATTGCGCACTTGCATTGTTCCTCTGTCCAGGATTCTTGTTGGTTTGCGTCTTGCATTATCCTCTATCTCTTGAAACAAAACCACACCTTCGATTAGTGAGTCACCTGTATGCAAAAATTTCTTTAAACGAGAAACATGAAACACTGGATGCACCTTACACCCCTGTGGTAATTCTAATTTATAGGCTAACTTGCCTATTCTTTTTAGAATTAACCATGGCTCACAATATCGAGGTGATAACTTAGCACACTCTCCTGCAGTCAAAGACTTAGAGTGCGTAGGAACTCTGAGAAAAACTTTTTCTCCTTCCTTAAATTCTCTAGCTGATTGGTTTTCATCCGCATACGCCTTAGCTCTATCCATAGCTTGGCGGATGCTAGCTCTCGCAAGTGCTAGCATCTCCCGCATCTGAACCACAAAGTTCACGGCACTAGGCACTTTCTGAGGTATTCCAACTATAGTTGGATTCGTTGGTCTATAACCATAGTTCAGCTCAAACAGACTGAACCCTGTAGAGGAATGTTTTCTATCATTGTAGGCAAACTCTAACAATGGCAACCACTTGTCCCATGTGTGTTGCCTCAATGACACATATGCTCTAAGCATATCCTCTAAATTTTGGTTGATTCTTTCCGTCTGACCTTCCGTTTCTGGATGATCCCCACTACTCATTCCCAACTCAGTCCTTAGTGTCTTAAATACCGCAGTCCAAAAATGACCGGTAAATTTGACATCTCTGTCTGACACTATGGATCTGGGTATTCCATGCAGACGAAATATATGTCTAATAAACAAATCCGCTACTTACGGGGCACTAATAGACTCCCTAGTTGAAATGAAGTGAGCCATCTTGATAAGGCGATCAACCACCACAAGGATAGAATCATATCCACCTTGTGTCGTAGGCAGTCCTACAATAAAGTCCATGGAAATGCTCTCCCACTTAGTGGTATCTCCAAGGGCTGTGAAAGGCCGGGTGGCTTCACCCGCTCTGTCTTACTTACCTGACACGAAAAACAACATGTCACATATTCATGAATATGCTTTTTCATCTTTGGCCAAAATAAATCTCGCTTCATGAGATCATATGTCTTCTCGACTCCTGGATGTCCTGCACATGGGCTATCATGGCACTGTCGAGAATGACTCTCTGCCTGAGATAATTCTGATTAGGTACTACTACCTTTGTCATTTCTTTTGAGCATACCATCCCTTATGGCATATCTTGCATACGTTTGGCCTTTTCTAGATGCCAGGTCATCATTTTCCCCGGGTTTTAACACATGAGTCTTAGGCCATAGACTCTGGACAAACTCGTCCACCTTTGGCAACTTTATTATCTTTTCCTCTTCGGTACCGAATCGTCAAACTAAACTCCTGCATGAGTTCTGCCCACCTAGCTTGGCGGCCTCTCAAGTCAGGTTGTTTACAAAAATGTTTCAGAGTATCATGATCAACATCCACATAAAACTCTGATCCATATAAATAATGTCGTCATGTTTTCAAAGCATTGACAACAGCATACAACTCTAATTCATGAGTTGGCCAATTTCTTTGAGAGGGAGAAAGCTTCTTGCTTTCAAAGGCTATTGGCCTTCCCTCTTGGAGGAGAACTGCTCCTACCGCAATGCCACTTGCATCGGTTTCCAGGAACAACGGTTGTTGGGAATCAACTATTTTTAACACCAGTCCTGTGACCACAGCTTGTTTTATGGTGTTAAAACTTTCTTGTTGATTCTGTCCCCATATAAAAGGTACTTTATTTGAGGTCAGATCAGTCAATGGCGATACTATTTCGGAATATCCTTTGATATGCCTTTGATAAAATTGGACAAATCCCAAGAATGATCGCAAAGCGGTTAACTCTGAGGGATTGGCCAAGTCAGTATCGCAGCCACTTTCTTTGGATCCATTTCTACCTCCTTTGGAGTAATTATGAATCCTAAATATTCAAGTCTAACCATACACAGTATAGTTTTCTTCTTATTTACATAAAGATTGGCTTTCCTCAAAGTATTGAACACTATTCTTAAGTGTTCGTGATGCTCAGTAATACTTTTACTGAATACCAGAATATTGTCAATAAAATGTACTACAAACTTTTCGATATACGGACGTAGTAAATCGTTCATAAGCATGACGAATGTAGCGGGAGCATTGGTAAGTCCAAAGGACATTACCAAAAACTCATAATGACCAAACCTGCTTCCAAAAGCAGTTTTGTGCACATCCTCGGCTCTAATGCGGATCTGATGGTAGCCACACTTAAGATCTATCTTACTAAAAATTACGGCCCCATGCAATGCATCTAGTAAATCATTGATCCGAGCCATCAGATACCTGTGCTTAACAGTGATTATTCAATGCTCTGTAATCTATACAGAGGTGAAAAGTATCATCTTTCTTTCTCTTTAATATCACTAGCGAAGCAAAAGGTGAAAAACTTGGTTGAATCTGCCCCAGCTTGAGGTATTCTTCCAGTTGTCTTCGCACCTCAGCTTCTTCTGTAAAACATAATCTATAGGGAGGTCTATTTACAGGTTCTGCCCCCGGGATAAGCTCAATTTTATGTCCCTGGAGGTAACCCATAAGGTAACTCATCCCTAAAACAATCAGAGAACTTCTCCAATATCTCTTTAGCCAACTCGGCCATTTCCCCAGCTTGGGTAGCCTCAGTGCTAGTCGATGCATCATCAATCGACTCTACCGATGCTATACACAGACACAGAAACTCTTTCAGAGTCTTCCGAATTTCCATGGCTGAAATCAATGGTCCTCGAGGTAAATCCTTCTCACCTCGCAAAACATATTCTACCCCGTTCATCTTGAACTGGTAAATATGCTTTTTCCAATCAATGGCTGGATTTTTTCAAAAATGCCAAGCCATGCATAGGGCTATATCTGCGTGAGCAAGCCTGGTCAACTCAAAGTCCAGCTTCTCAACATAGTCCTGTATTCGAAGTTCCAACTAGGTAACCCTTTGGTCCCATACTTCAGTTGAACTTCCGTCCGCCATCCTAACCGTATAAGCATAGTCAGACGGACTAGTTTTCAACTTGAGCCTCTTAATAAGCTTCGAGTTAATTACATTGTGCGTTGACGCTGAGTCAAACAACACAATCACATCATGATTGGCTACTTGTCCTTTCATTTTAATCAACTCGGGCTCATCGAAAACCGTATACCCCGTTGCTGAGGGCTTTGAAAGGATGTTATTAGGTGCACCGCTTACTAACTTAGTAACAGACACACTTAACAACACAGGTACTAACCTCTGAGAAGGTCCCGCCAATTGCATCTGCATATATTCCACATTGGGACTCTCCTGCATTTCGGCGTCGCATTTAGATATTATCATATTGGCCGTGCGACGGCGATCATTATCTAATTCTCTATCTTGCTTTTCGTCAATCACGGGCAAGGCAAGTCACAGGCACTGGCATCATCTTTTTCCTCCCAGCCTCCTCATGGATTGCATGTTCCGATAGATACGTAATTCAATTTCTTTTCATGCATATCCACAAGCCCACAACTCCCTAGATGGTTCTCTTTGCCACATGTCATCATTTTAGGCCTTTAGCTTGGTACACCATTTACCCCTCTCTTGGGACACAATTAAAACATTTGCCCCTTGGCATTATTACACATTTAGGTGCACCTAGGCCTTAGCACTCAGAACCACCTAGTGGATGCCAATACACCCTCACCTAGGACCTTGGCAGTTACTTCCCTTTGACCATTTAATTTACGCACATTAAATATTACAAAAGTCGGTCATCTAAGAGAAAATGCCCACCGATCTTTCCGAGGTCATGCTATCTCAGCTAGAGCATAACAGGCAACCCTCCTACAGACACCCTCGACCAGCAGGCTCTGGGGGCCCAACTTTTTCCCTAGATGAGGCCCTATCACATGGGCTTCACCCAGCCATAAAAGGGGCTGCTCCCCTGCCTGAAACAGGCCGACCCAGCAGGCCTAGATGGCCAACCAGCAGGTTCGTCCCACCTTTGCCCATAAAAGGGCCCATAGGACTGGGGCTGCAGCACACAAGGGTGGCAACACTGGCCCTTTAGGTGGGCAGATCTACACCCTACCCTACTCTACCCTCAATGGGGGGCGGGCACACGCACAACAAGGTCCTCTCTCTGTACTCTATCCTAACCTCTCTTTGGGCGGGCATACCCACAAGCAAGGCCCTCTCTCACTAGAGTGACATCAGGAGATGTTGAACTCCTATAGAAGCATCTATCTATGCCCATCAAATCTTGGAAACTAAGCATGTTTATCAAAAATTTACTCTAGACATCTAAGACACCCCTCCAAATTGGCAATCAAAAGGTTAACATGTCCATAAGCAAAAAACAAAAAAAATTTTAGAATCACATCCACAAATAAGTGTGTCAAATCTTAAGAGTTAACCTTATGGCAAGCATAAGAAAACAGTGTTTTGAATTCAGCCCAAAATTGGGTGAGTATAAAGAAAGGCCGAGATGCTTAGAGATCAAGTGCGAGATCTCTTATGCTTATAAAGAGCATGGAGACTATATCATCTGCATACAATAGTATCTGTATCATCAAGCCAGCTAGTTGAGATCCTTCGCCTCCTAGGCGGTCAATGAAGCTCATCAATATATAGCCCAAATAAAGTATTTAGAATGGCTCTCAACTTTAGAGGATTTGTGAGTTTGCGTACAAGAAGGATGTAGAGTGTCTAGTATTTTAGGTGAGTTGTTTAAAAGATAAATGTTTGTTGGTGCTTCCAAAGGAGCTAGCAAGAATTCTTGGTGTTAAAGAAAAGCAATAGCGCTCTGTAGTTATTCAAGGGAAAGATGCTTCAAAAGAGATTGTTGCTGGGGATAGTCAAACTATGAAAGTGAATCTCTAATATTTTTGCCAAGGACGGAAACTCGCCAGTAGTACTAGGGTGCGATCCTCGGGAGGGCCTTGGTCAAGAAATTAGGAGGCTAGATAGTGGTTACTAGTTAGTTAGGCTTAGTAGCTTAAAGGGGCTAGCAGTGCCTTGTTAGGATAGTTAGTACAGCTAGTACTAAGTGTCCTAACTGGACTAGGCATCCTAAGTGAACTAGTACATATTTGAAAGGTGCTTTTAGAACATATTAGTTACTGTAATAGGATGAGTCACTATAACAAGATGAGTTTGTCGTGGTTAGGTAGTGAGATTGTATTGTTTTATGATTGTAGGTAGCTGTGTGTCATGATTGAGCAAGAAGCAACCTTTAGTTGCACACTCTTTGATGGAAGTAGAGTATCAAGCTTCGTGCATTGCGACATGCGAAGCAGTATGGCTTAGTGCATTCTAGATGGCGTGGGTCCTTGTTAGAATGCTATGACGATCCTACACTATGACAATCAAAGTTGCATACCCTTTGTAAAGAACTGGTATTCCATGCCCAGACAAAGCACATGGAAGTGCAATATCATTTTGTTCGGGAAAAGATTATCACCAAAGAGATTAATCGTTTGTATTGTTCAACCAAGGAAAACTCTTTAGATGAAAAGGAACTCAATTGGGAGACTCATGAGTATACGTTGAAGCTTCTCAGTATGGACCTAAGCATGGTCATTGTGGGGGTGTTGGAGGTAATGTCCCACTCTTGATTAACCCCTCACCCCAGCTTAGTTGCTAACATGTAAGGCCCCCAAATGTGAAGCAGCCATGAGCATGTAGGCTAGGTGAAGTTTGAAGATGAGATGCATAAGCATCGGTATGCAGCCATCCATCATCTTGATGAGGTGGGCTGATAGCATATGGCTGTCCAAATCATCTGCATGCATCTAGAAGGATGTAGAAGTGGTACACAGCCACCCGAGGTGATGATGTGGCATCTTTGCCACATGGACAGCAACCCAAGGTGTTGATGTGGCCCATGGGACACTTGGCATCTGTAGGCATGGCGTTGATGTGGCAATGTATGGCCACGTGGACTGTACGGAGCCGATGTGGCAGCAGAGCAATGGGCCTGCTGACATGGCAGTCGGCTGCTGGTCGGTCATCAGCTAGCTGTTCAGTTGGGCTATGTGTTCCTTGCCCATCTCATGGGCTATACAAGTGGGAGTTCCACTCCCATTGTCCATCATATTCTCGTCTCTCTTCATTCCTTGACAAGAGCAAGAGTGTTTGAAGTAAAGCATCTTTACACTATGTTCCTTCACCTCCAGTCTCAAGAGTTGCGCAAGGAAGGCTACTGACATCTAGTAGGGTAGAGCGTGGTTTCCCATAATTTCACTTGTGTTCAACCTGATTGGGCTGTGTTTATACAAATCTACTTTCTCGCTTCTCTCCCTTTGTTGCATGAACATTCTTGGTGAAGGATTGCTTTCCCTTTTGCATGGTGAATTCTCTCACATGCTTTAGCCAGATTAGGACTAACATTTGATTATAGAGACAAATGCCTCTGTAGGTATCATCTTGTACTACATATATTGATTTATCTTCTTGTCAAGGCCAAAATATTATGACAATGTTTGCCAGTGTCCTTTGGGTATATAGTCTTATGTGCAATGACTATTTGCGCTTTGCTTCAGGGAGGAAGAACGGCACCTGCAGAAAAGAAAAAAGAGAAGGGCAAAAGGTCCTTCACGGTTGTCCTTTGTTGACGATGTGGATGGTGAAACAGATGATGAAGAGAATGAATTTAATGGTTTGTAAGTTCAAGGATTTTATAGCTACAAATATGTTTTTTGCATGTGTTGTGTTGAAAAGTCCTAAATTCTCTAAATTGCCTTTCAGGAAGTGAGGAGCCCAAAAGGGAGACACTTGGGAAATTTGGAAAAGATCCAGCAGTTGAAACCAGTTTTTTGCCTGACAGGTATACTCTCTGCATGGATATGGAACTTGGTGTTTTAATGACTTGGGTCACAAGGTTGAGCAATGCTAATTATTAATATACAAATGGAGTCCCTAATTTATTTCTATGGGATTGGAGGGTGATGCTTCAGGGAGCGTGAAGCCGAGGAACAAGCTGAACGTGAACGGTTACGGAAACAATGGTTGAAAGAGCAAGAGCGCATTAAAAGTACCTCTCTTTTTCTCAAGCTAGGAAAAGTCAGCATAAAGTCTTTCTCCTGCTGTTATGCATGGATAGACACATTGCAATGACAAGGTATTTTTCTGTAGATGAACCGCTGGAAATAACATACAGTTATTGGGATGGTGCTGGTCATCGGCGAGTGATTCAGGTTCGCCTTCAATCTTTTATCCCGTTGGCTTTCTATTTGAGAAGTGATTGCACTTGATTGGCAAGTGTTATGGGAAAACTTGAATGTGTGATCCATTTTAGGATGGATGCTTGTTTGCCGTTTTTTTACTGTGATATTTGTTTTGAAGCTTTTATTTGGATAGTTAGAGAGGAAGAGTTTGCCAAACATCTGTGTGTTCTTGAACCTTTATTTATTATTTCCTTGTGGGGATAGGGTTCGGAAGTCACTTACTATCGAATCAATCATTGGTATATGGAAAGGGATTCAAATATATACAGGAACTTTGGCTACAATAACTTCTCTGAAAGAACCTTAAGACCCTTGTTTACTTGTCTTAGTGTTGATTGAGGGCCTTGCACTATCTTGGGAGCTCTCTTATGTACCATTTGCTGCAGCCCATGATTTTCTGCATGTGAATCTACTGCTCCAGTATTCAGTATTGATTTATCAGATGACAGAACCTCTGCCATTGTGCAGAGTGAGTATATCAAGATAAATATGTTTTTGATCCTTTATATCCTTAAGTTTCCAGAGGACATACTTATCGTGGCTGGTTGGCAGGAAACAATGGGATGGCATCGCCATTTGTTTTTTCATTCTTACGGGGCTTACTCTTTTGCTCACACTCACATGCATGTACTCTCTCTTTCTCTCTCTCTCTCTCAAAAGGCGAAAAAGAGATGGACACTGCCAAGAAAGACGACGACGATAACAAAAAAAAGAAACCGACGCAACTGAAACTTGAGGATGTGAACATGCGCTACAACCGAAGTGGACTCGGTTGACAACAAAGCAAAGGCGGGGCCCACCTCAGCCTCAGCTTCAGCCTCTATCTCTACTTCGACTTCAGCCCCCGCTTCAGTCTCAGCTCCCGCTATCTCTACTTCGACTTCAGCCCCCACTTCAATCTCAGTTCCAATATCAGCTCCCTCTACATCCTCACTTTCTTCTTCAGCTTCCACTTCAGCACTAGTTTCAGCTACATCCTCTACGTCCCTAGCTACAGCTACTCTAGATCGGGTAGTTGGTCTCGTCTAGTTTCCTAGACTCTCCGAAGTTAGGGATAGTGAATAAGAGAAAACTAGGGGAGGAGGAAGGGAGAGCAGGGGCTGAAGAGGTTGTAGAGGTTGACATCTCTGCTGTTATATCACACAACAAAGTCAACCAAACTCAATTTTTAGTAGACCAGAGCTCTGAACGTACCTAACTGAACCTGAGTCACCCTCCTCGCAAGGGCACAATCCTCCAGTCGTGGAAGTTGATTCCCAAAAGCGTCTGAATTAGGATCGTCCTTCAGCAAGGTCCCTGCCTTCAGGCTCCCACACCTGTGAGCCTCCTACTTGGGCTTTGATACCATGTTAGAAATGACCCAACAGAGGGTACGCACAGTGGAAGACTGATAGTAATGCCCAGGAGCTCACACAGTGTGATGTGGGGTGTGGAATCACAAACTTCTTAACTTATGTGCATAGATGTGCAAGCCAGTAAATAGACAATGCTCAGAGACAAATATAGAAGCAACACTTTATATTTCCGTCCGTCTAGAAACTAGGACATGGTACAATACCAAAAGGTTCTTCTACTACAAGCCTAGCACTTCTAGATCTCTGAGCCCACGTGCTCCACCTCGAGCATATGTAGACTCTCTGTCTAGATCCCTTCCACCTTGTTGTCTGGAAGCCAGCCTAGGTGGGCAGCACCTTGAGCTCAGTCTGCAGCTCTATGTCAGCCTCCTTCTCCTCCTGTATGTAGGTCCAAGGGTAGGCTCTCTGCTGCTGCTGTCTGCTCCCCAACTGCTGCTCCAAGTGATGTAAATGAGGGCATGGAAGCCCTCCTTTTATAGGGCACAAGGCCCCCTTGAATGGACCGACCAGCCAGTCTCATCCTGGCCGACCAGTCTGCTTGCTGGCCGACCTGGTTGGCTGGTCCAACCAGCCCTTTATAAGGGCCTTTGGCAGCCCCTTTTGGGCTGCTGCCTTTGCCCATTCCTGCAGGCCTTATGCCATGCAGCCGTACTGCAGCCGTATAGTTGCACCACCTATCCATCATTATTCGGGGTATAGGCAGCCTTTGAGGCACCTTTGACAGGCTGATGTGCTGTCCTTTCCCTGTGAGGTGCTGGCAGCCCCCCTCCCTTAACGTTTATGCCTAGGTTCACCCCCCCAATGCTCTCCTCATATGGGGGCTTACAGATGGGGAGGTGACCATTCCAACAAAGCAGGATTGTATCGATCCATAAGGGGGAGATAGGAAGATGGCAAAGAATTATCGGACAATCATGGTAAGCAGTCTAATGGCAAAGGTATATGGCACTATACTTAAGCAGAAAATCAGCAAATGGGTGGAGGAACAAGGAGTGAGGGCACCATCCCAAGTAGGGTTCATCCCAAGCACTCAACGGTTGATCATCGGGTTGCCATAAGGGCTGCAACTAAAGGAGTCAAAGACAAGAAAGAGACTATATACTGCTGTTTCATAGATTTCAAGAAAGCCTTTGACACAGTGCCGCATAAGACGCTATGGGAAAGATTGGAAAAGCCCAAAGTTCCTTAAGAACTCAGAGAAGCCACATACAGACTCTATGAGAAGGTACTATGTGAGTTAGCATAGCCGCTAGTGGATAGGTCATGCTCCAAAGGGAAAGCTGTAATAGGAAGTGACATAGGGGTTAACCAAGGCTGCCCCCTTTCACCTACACTCTTTCGTGTTTTTATTGATGAGTTGGAAGAGTGGATGACAATGCACAAAAAGGAAGGGGTTCAGATTGCAGGGCACGATTGTCATAGCTCCCATTGTCTACAGTTTTCGCACGGTGGCAACGTATATTGTTTGAGGTGTGGTTTGTGGACCTATTTGTTCTCGGACGGATCTTTTTGCCACGCATTCTTTGCTGCTTTTTCAAGCTCTCTTGGAAGAGTTCTTTTATAGCATATTCTCTGCTACGAGTTATCAGCAATGACAACATCTTCTCTGGTGAAGCCATAAGAAAGCTATGTCTCTACTAAACCGCCTTAGTAGATGCTTCTGGGATTAATTCTTATGCAAAGCCAAGCTCTTGGTTTTCAAGAAAGCAGTCATACAGACCTAGGTGGTGCAGCTATTCTATCGACTATTTCTTTCTTGAGGCCTTGCTATGTTGTTGATCTTAGCCCAGAGGTCACTTATCAAGGGCACAAGAAGGATTGATGAAGATGACAAGGAAGATGATGAGAAGGCGCAATCAATAAGCGCACTCCATCTTACCAAGGATCTCATCCATCATGTCTCGGAGCTTACATTAGCCAAAGCTATGTGAGAGGAGTTGGAGAAACTGCATGGCGCCAAGGGTAAAAATTCAAAGTTAGCACTTAAGATTCAATTTTATGATCTTAAGAGAAGCACTTGGCACCCATATCTCCAAGCTCAAAAGTATCATGGCGCAATTAGCTTCAATCAACTCCACAGTGGATGAAGACAACACCATTGCAGTGCTCCTTAAAAGTATGCCACCCGAATATGATGTCCTTGTTACAACAATCATGAATGTTCCATCTCCATCTTTTGAGAGATGTATTTCTTCCCTTCTCGCAGAGGAAAGCAAGGTAAAGAATTGAGCCTCTACATCAGCATCCAATTCCTGAACAACCAATTGGCAGGCTCTTTCCATGACCGGGAAATCACATCTAAGGTGTACCTTTTGCAAGAAGAGGGGGCACACTGAATCCTGGTGCTTCAAGAAAGATCCATTGAGAAAGAAGGGTGGCAAATGCAGGACCATCGCCATCTCACCCGTGTGTGTACCAGAAGTGCTTCATCTAAAGAAGCAGGAAACCATGCTCAAGCTACTCCTCCAAAGATACCTGAAGGGCTTCTTTGAGCCTATGTTTTCTTGTAACCCTATGGTAAAAGAATCTTGTATAAAAATGCCTCTCTATAAAGGCATAGTCTATAAAGAGTTGGGAGTGTGAGTCCAATGTAAGGTTCCATTGAGGGGGCGTGCTAAAATATCCCTCTCATATTAACCATTCCTAAGGAGGCATGTAATCTAGATGCATGAATCATGTGGGCTCACAAAGGCTTATCCTCATCCTTACCTTGAGGGAGATAGATCTCACCTACATCTATAAAGGGAGAGTAGCCTTGTGTCTTTGTACCACTCATTTGGGCTGAAGTTCAATTGGACTAAGACCCTTTTGGATCATCTTTGTGTGGTCACTTTACTCCTATCCTCTCTTATTGCTTATCCACTTTGTTTCCCTTGTGCACTTCAGTTTCTTGACACACATTTGGATGCGCTGAGAGATTTATGCAAACGTTCAGGGATGCAGGTCAATATAGATAAGATGAAGGTAATGGTCATCGAGGCTCACAACAAACAAGTGGATGTCACATTTGGAGGGGTGCCCGTGGAAAGAATCCATTCATGAATATTTAGGACTAGATTTCATGGACAATTACAAATGGAATGCATGTGTGGAAAGAAGGATTCTAGGGGGTTCGAAAGCCCTATATAGCTTTTAAAATAAATGCCAGAAGGCGCATCTGTGGAATTGGAAAATGAGAGTTCATGTACACCATGCTTGTGCAAACGGTCATCCTTTCCGAGTATATATTGGGAAAGAAAAGAAACTATACATAAACATTTCGTGTCAATTCATGGCTTACCTTAGAAGATGGACACCTTTAGGATACCACACAAGGCGATGGAAGCTTCACAAACAATGGGCTGGCATAGAGAGGGGGATGAAGTGGAGTCATGGGGTATAATAGTCGCTGATAAATGTAAGGTAGAGCAAGCAATGGAAGAAATGGAGGTAGAGGCAATGGAGAGAAACTGTACTGCTGTAACTAGATTTGCAGCAGGCAGCCTTTCTATTGTGGAGCTTGTAACTTCTAACTCAAAATTGAACCTGAATTCTAGTATCTTATCAAAATTTTAAGAAAAAAAGTGGAGTAGTAAAATGGTGGACATGAGACACGACACATGGTTCATTAGGACCCGATCCCCTGCAAATGTCAGGGGGAGTGATTTATTATTGATTTCATGATGTCCATATTTTGGAAGCTTCTGCAATTTTGAAGATTTGTGTGCCGTTGTATAATAAGACTGTTCTCCTTTGTGGCCAACCACCTTGTTTGCCTCTGACTCATGGTGGATTGTGACTTAAAAACATTTTCCATATGACTCGACATAAAATGATCACCATTGTGAAAGAGTCCATATACAATGTGAATAGATGGAGTGTCTAAATGATTCTCTAAGAGATCTAACTTAGCTTAAGTGCATGCTAAAATCAATTATCTATAAAAGTTTCCACTTTTTGGAGCTTAATGTGAAGTCGACGGCTCGCTTAGTCTGAGCTTTATTGGATAACTTGGATGAAGACTCCACTGCTTGGATTCCATATTGTAGTTAAGTATACATGAGCTTTCGGAAATAAACATCCATATGCTGCTAAAACCACCGCTCCTGAAGCAAAAATTGAAACTCCAATTGTTGGAGATAAGTGCACACTAAGTGTACTATTTCCTAGTCTACATTTGTCTAAGTCTATTCTAGTTTTTATGTCTTGAGTGTGTGCCATGTGGCACTTCTACAATTATCCCATAAGCACTCTTGCTTTATGTCTTGTACTTTGGCCCATATATTCATGGGTCACATCATTGCAATCTATCTGTCTAGCTTGTGTCTTGTCTACACTCTTCTCAAGGTATTTCTTGTCTTTCAATCTTGTTATTTCATCTCTAGTTTCTAGTTCTTGCTTCCATATTCCAACATGGTATCAGAGCTAGGTTGATCCCTCTTCTCTCCCCTCAGTTTGCCTCTTCTCAGATCTCTCCCCCGCTGCAGATCTGCCCCTCTTCTCAGATTTCTCCCCCGCTGCAGATCTGCCCGCCTCTTTCTGCCTCGCCATTGTGCGCTAGATCTATGTATTTCCGCTCCAGATCTGCGCCAGATCTCCGCTCCAGATCTGCGCACCATTTCTGCCAGATCTGAGTGCCAGATCTGCGCAGTTCAGCCACAGATCTGCGCCCATCAGCTCCCGCTCCTGCATCAACGTACGAGAGTGTCCGTACAGTCCGTACGACTGCACGGAATCCGTACCTGCTGTCCGTACAGATCAGCGCGGTCCGTACGCCGTACTCCATACCTTGTCGTCCGTACGCCGTCCGTACTCCGCACTCCGCTGTCCGTACAGTCCGTACGACTGTACGGAATCCGTACCTGCACAGGCCGCACTTCTCCAGCTGCTGTTCGAGATGTGCTCCATCTTCACGGAGATCTGCGCCATCTGTTCGACCTCTTGGACTGCGCCCCTTTTTGCACCTCTGCCTCTGCCTGGGATTAAGGTATTGTGCTTTGCCTCTTTCAGTTTGCTGAGCAGTCTCTCTTTTTTGCTGGTTCCTCCTGCTTCGATGGGCTGTCATATGCTATGGCCTTGACAAAGTGGTGAGAGAACCGGCTTCTTGGATCTCTCCTTCATTTATTTCTGCAATATTGTAAGGGAATAGACACTGCCCTTGCATCCTAGCAAGAGGTAAGACCTTCCCACATGGCATCTTCCTCTCATTCTCTCATATCTATCGACAAATTCAATGGGTCCAACTTTCATACTCGGCAAATCAAAATCAAGTGCCATCTTATGAAAGAAGGTCTTTGGGACATTATTCACCGTGCTGCTCCCGAAGAGTCCGACATTGAGCAAGTTGTCACTTATGTTTCCAATGCCAAAACGACAAAGCCTATGCTATCATCTTGCTTGGTCTTGGAGATGATTACATTCATCACATCTCCGACATACAGTCTGCTTCTCAAGCATGGATCACTTTGGATACCCTTTTTGGACCCAGATCTAAAAACTCTAAGATTGCACTTATGATCTCATTCTTTGATCTACATATGCAGGAAGGAGCTACTATAGCCTCTCATGTCAATTATCTTCGTAGTCTTATGGTTCAGCTTGCGTCAGTCAAGTCTCCCATCTCCGAAGATATTGCTATTGCTGTGCTTCTCAAAAGCTTACCTGACACCTATGCTACTCTTGTCACTACCTTCAAGTATCATAATAATCCTTCTCTTGAGGGTATCATCAATGCTCTCCAAGAGGAAGAAAGAACTCAACAACGAAAGGTAACTGACACTGCATTTTTAGCAAAGAAAGGAACATACCAAGGAATGGATGGCACCTATGGATAGCCCATAGAGTGGCCTACAATATACTAGAAGATGCATGTGAAATAAGGGAAATTATGACACAGAGAATGCCACTTAAACTCTGGCAAAACTCGGGAACAAAAATGTAGTTTTATAAGTAGGAAATCAACTCAATGGACAGCTATGAAATGCAAAAATACCTCGGGGAAGACATTTCAACGTATAAAAGGCATCTAATTTGCAAATTCAGAACTAGTTCACATGAGCTTGAGGTAGACGAGTAGATGGCAAGAACCAGGATCCCTCAAGAGGAAAGAACCTGCATGTACTCTTGAGATGTAGAACCTATGCACACATCAGAGAAGGCGATGGGGGCATCAGAGATCTAAAACAACTGCTGGAGCAGCCAGCCAAAAGGCTAGGAAGCTACTTGAAAGAAAAGGAATATCACAACAAAGTACTAGGGTCTAGCACACAAGAGAGCCCAACAAGTACTCAATAGGGGAGGTAGAAAATGAGCAGCATGTACTCCTGAGATGTAGAACCTACACACATATCGGAGAAGGCTATGGGGGCATCAGAGATCTAAAACAACTGCTGGAGCAGCCAGCCAAAAGGCTTGAAAGAAATTATGGATCATTGCAACAAAGTACTAGGGTCTAGCACACAAGAGAGCCCAACAAGTACTCAATACATTACAAGTTTGTCATACTTTCTCTCCTTGAATGTAAGGGATCATTATTAGTTGGTAGTGATCGCTAGTCCCATTGATCCTAAAGCATCTCACATGGACTTTAATACAATCGTATCATATCATCTGTGTGTGTGTGTGTGTGTGTGTGTGTCTTTGTAGATGGCATGTGGTGGACTCGTGTGCATTCAATACTTCTAGCTTGGGGGTTTGGATTTGCAAGCCTGTGCCAGGAGGTATTAGGGTTTGTCATGGGTATGAAAAACACCTACTGTCCAGTTTAGTTGGTCTAGTGATTTAAGGAAGGAGGTTGCATTTATTGAGATCATAAGCTGCAAATAAGTTTTTGGGAAAACATGGCTAGATGTGGCATGGGTGGATGCATGTTAAGATTTCTTACCTTGCACTTTATGGCATGAAAGATTGGGCATATTTGCATGTCTCGTGGGACTCCTTTAGCTGATAATGAAAGAATGTCATATTGTGCTTGTGTACACCATGCTATGTAACATAGATCACATGCTTTTGTTCATGTTTATTATATTAGTTTTGAGTTTATATAACATGTGAGCTCGATGATAACAATTTTTGTAAATCATTGCCCAGGTTCGTAAAGGAGACTCAATAGCCGAATTCCTTCGGGCTGTTCAGCAGCAGCTTGCATCAGAATTCAGGGAGATTCGAACAGCTTCAGTGGAGAACTTGCTGTATGTTAAGGAAGATTTGATAATTCCTCATGTAAGTCATTGTCGCAGATGGGAAACTGTGTTCCTTGATGTTGATAATGATAGAATGGCTCAAGACATGTGTAATTTTGGGTTCTGACAAATTTTTGGCAGATGCAGGGCATATGTTAGCACCTGAATACAAGCCTGTGAATTAATTGAAACATTTTTGCTTTCTGCATGCAGCAACACTCTTTTTATGAGCTGATCATCAATAAGGCAAGGGGAAAGAGTGGGCCGGTATGTAGATCACGTCCTTCCATTCCTGCCCAGGCTCAACCGTGGGTCAGACAATCACTGAAGTTGACCTTTTGTGTGTGTTCTAGAAATTTATTGTGCTCAAATCCTGAGATGTAATGGAAAGTCATTATCATTTATATTGCAGCCCCTGTTTGTACCATGAAACTTGACAGTCATAATGTGATTTTTAAGGAGATTGTGACTTATAATATTATTGACAGCCTTTCACACGATTTTCTTACCTGTTTTGTTTTTAAGATATGATCTCACCTGTTCATGTTCATATCTAGCTTTTTCACTTTGATGTGCACGAGGACATTCGAACAATCGCAGATGCAACTATTGAAAAAGATGAGGTATGTTGTAATTATGTTTTCTAAAGCTACCTTTTGTTGGCGTCCAGTCTATCATGCCTCCTAAAGGGTGTTGCAACGTTTGCAGTCACATGCAGGAAAGGTAGTAGAGCGTCATTGGTATGAGAAAAACAAGCATATTTTCCCTGCCTCAAGATGGGAGGTGATTATTGGCATTAAATGTTTGGCTTTAACAATTGTTCAAAGAAGCAGTCACATGGAGTAGATTGGTTTATTTTTCCAATGTTCATTTTTTTAACATCAAAATTGTTTTGTCCTTAACGGCAGATCTATGATCCAACAAAGAAGTGGGAGCGGTACACCATACATGGCGATTAGGTACAGCTGGGCATTGAAGGATATCACATTCTCTCTCAAGTTCATGTATACTGCTATGAAACATTTTTGACAACAACATACTCTTGGATATCATTTGCCAAATATGGAACCCAACAACAGCATTATCTGCAGATTTGACCTGAAGATAAGAAAATGGCCATGCAATGCCAGATTATTTGTTGGATGTTCAAGATTACTTGAAGGTGCGTTGCCCTATCAGCTAGATTTAGATTTAGATGCTCGTTGGGGAGAGACTAAAATGAAAATGTTTAGACTTCACAAGCAGTTGTAGCTTGAATGAAGAGATTTTGGACTACCTTTTGATTAGCCTTCTCCTTTAGTGCTAGCCTTCATCATGGCTGAGTCTGCCCTTCACCTCCGGAGTGCCGACAGAAACTCAGTACGAAGACTTTGTATAAATGGATGCTCAAGTATGTGTGGGTGTGTGGATTTGTATGTGTGAGAGCATATTTTTATACTATGGTCTACACCCACTGTTGGGCGCTGATGACGTCAGTGGGGATGTCATAGTAGCTAGTCCTTGCTATGCATGATGGAGTTTACGGTTTTCAACCTTGTGAGTGACTATCATGAGATTGAAACTGCACTATGTTGTGTTTTTAGAGGATGAGTTTAGGAATGTTCCTGGATTCATCTAGGTATATGCTTCTGCCGTATTAGCGGACATGCAAATTTCACCTTGTGAAGTTTTCGTCCAAGTTGCGGCGTGCTGGTATTGTGATAATTCTTTCTATCTTAAATGGTGCGTTGCCCTATCAACTAGATTTAGATTTAGATGCTCGTTGGAGAGAGACTAAAATGAAAATGTTTAGACTTCACAAGCAGTTGTAGCTTGAATGAAGAGATTTTGGACTACCTTTTGATTAGCCTTCTCCTTTAGTGCTAGCCTGCTGAGTCTGCCCTTCACCTCCGGAGTGTCGACAGAAACTCAGGACGAAGACTTTGTATAAATGGATGCTCAAATATGTGTGGGTGTGTGGATTTGTATGTGTGAGAGCATATCTTTATACTATGGTCTACACCCACTGTTGGGCGTTGATGACGTCAGTGGGGATGTCATAGTAGCTAGTCCGTGCTATGCATGATGGAGTTTACGGTTTTCAACCTTGTGACTATCATGAGATTGAAACTGCACTATGTTGTGTTTTTAGAGGATGAGTTTGGGAATGTTTCTGGATTCATCTAGGTATATATTACTTGAAGGCAATTCCACTTCTTGATAATTTTCAAGTGTCCACAACTGACAAGGGAGCCAAACTGTAAAATGTGTCCAACTCATGTCCCACTAGTGTCTGTGGCACTGCATCAAGCTGTGGGATGAGCCCTATAACATGGATGATCATGCATGAAAATGTTAGTAGGATAAAAAGCTTTTGTCTTATCATCCAAGTGAGCTGTAGATCCAATTTCTCACCCTTTGTTGTAACTATCGTTTCACTAGTTTTGGGTTATGGTAATCTGCTAGGACTCCCTCCAATTAATCTCCTCTCTAAATATGCAAACAAAAACTTCTCAATTGGATGGGTAGGTGGATGCACTTGCTAGTGATCTTGCGTGTCGAAATCTAGTGCAAGAATTTCTACTTACAGAGGGATTGACCTAGAATCAAGGGTAGGTAGTTGAAAGTATATTATGTAGGGATATATTGTAGTCTTATGAGGTGTATTATGTAGGGATCGACCTAGGATCAAGGGTAGGTAGTTGATTGGAAAGTTGGAAGTGTATGGCTCAATGACTTATGGTGACGTAAAGGTTGCATTACAAGGAACAACATGTTTCTTTCTTAAATGTTCTTCAAACTTTAGTTCAAGATATTGCGAAGCTGATCTAACAAAGGTTGCATTGGGGCGCCCCTTTGCCTTTGCGAGCTTTATGCTAGCATTCCTACCTATGAGATGCCAATGCCATATATTCACCATCACAACTTGTTCTCATGATGATATATGACAAAGGATCACACAATGACATTGGAAAGAATCAAACAATGGCATGGCTACAACATTGTGCATAGCCAAGAAGCAATATACTTCCATCTATAGGCTCAAAACATCATTGGATTATTTCGCTCATCACAAAGTCATATAAAGCTGCATGAGCTTTGACACAATAGTGCCTGTCCCATAAACTCAAGCTCTCTTTGGAATCCAACGTGTGTACTCACATTGAGAAGGAACTCAAACGTGTATTTGAGAGCATAGCTCACACTACCTAGCCTTCTGTCACTCGTAGTAAAATATATTTTAAATCCTTTATTCCTTTCATTTATCTGTAGTTTCTTTTGATTGGGTTCTCTCTTTGCATGGCAAATCTTTTGATGGTATTATGTGAGGTAGTTGTTAAAGAAGGTTGGCAAGGTTGAGATTTTCTATAAGATAGCATTAGAGACAAGGGAGGGTGGTGTGGCGTGGTGTGGTGTGTAGTCAATGGGGTTGGGGTTGAAAAGTTGGGACATGATGACATGGAATACAATATGGTTTTGTGGTGCTCTCATGTGATGTACTCACACACTACAACTCATAGCCTTGCAAACATGTCAAGTTAGACAATTTTGTAACCACATGAGAGATTTGGCTCCATGTAACTTAAGCTAGCAAATATATCCAAAATTTGAACCATGTCATCATTCATTTATTTCTATATTATTAGTGGTGTTGATGAACTCTAATTGATAAACATGATTGATTATGGGCATGGCTCTATCCTTCCAATATATGAGCTAAGATTTTGGCTACAATTGTAGGCTATTTGTTTGCCTATGATAGAGTGTTGTGTGTGTGTGTCCACACTGCCACATGGTCATAGTCTGAGCTCTCCTTACCTCCATGACCACCGCGTGTTATAACCCTCCTCTACAACCCTCCTTTGAAGTTCCCCAAACCTCTTTCGTGCATTTCCTCCTTTCCAAATATATATATATATATATATATATATAAGACAGATAAATATAAATGTAAATATTTGTGTGCGTGTGTTTCTTCACAAAAGAAAAAAGTGTGTATATTATTTATATATTTATATGTGTGTGTGTATGTATAACTATGCCACGTCGATTGTTGGGCCCTCCTACATGTCGCGTGTACATCCACCAACGGTTGGATGGTGCTGAGTACGCCACAGCGTTTGTCACGTGGCTATTGTTGTTTCTCTCTCTCTCTCTCTCTCTCTCTCTCTCTCTCTCTCTCTCTCTCTCTCTCTCTCTCTCTATATATATATATATATACATATGGTTGGATGGTGCTGAGTACGCCACAGTGTTTGTTGCGTGGCTATTGTTGCGTCTCTCTCTCTCTCTCTCTCTCTCTCTCTCTTTGCTCTCCTCTTACTCTCTCTCGTCTCCTCCCCCCCCCCTCTCTCTGTCTCTGTCTCTCTCTCTCTCTCTCTCTCTCTTATACTTTTAACAATATATTATAATATAAAATATACAATATTACTCATTATATTTTATACAATATATTTTATATAATAAATTATATAATATACTATACAATATATTAAATAATATTAAAATATGTTATTTTCTCTCCTATATATGTACTATTATATCTACATTTTATAGGATATACCATATTATATATTAGACAATATATAGTATATTATATTATCTCTCTCTCTCTCTCTCTCTCTCTCTCTCTCTCTCTCTCTTATAAATATATAGATATATTCATACTTTTAAAAAATATATATATCTTTATAAATATTATATATATATTAATTCTATTTATATATATATAATTACATATAAAAATGTAAAAATAAAAATAGAAATAAATATATAAATAAGTATGTATATATACATATTTGTTTATAAAAACCTCCCCCTCTTATTCTCTCTACTTCTGTGTGTGTGTGTGTGTGTGTGTGTTATTGTATATAAATTTATTTATAAAAAGGTAAATATATTTATTTGTTTATAAAAACCTCCCCTCTCTTTCTCTCCACCCATCTTCTCTCTCTCTCTCTCTCTCTCTCTCTCTCTCTCTCTCTCTCTCTCTCTCTATCTATATATATATATGTTTACACCTCTCTCTCTCTCTCTCTCTCTCTCTCTCTCTCTCTCTCTCTCTCTCTCTCCTGGCCCCTCCGTCCATGGACTCCTCTCGCACACAGACGATGCCACATGGCTCAAGGTATATCCATGTGGAATAGAACATCCATGGTATCATACTCAAACCATGGATTCCCACTCCATCCTCTATTAATAACTCAAACTTATTACCTCTATGTACTTGCATTCAACTTTAGCTTGATCAGATCAACCTTTTTCTCCTAAGCTACATTTTCTCCCAAGCTACAAGAGTGTATATATATAATGAAATTTTATGTCCTTGTAGTTTGCACATGGTAGTGTTAATGATGGGACTACAAGACTGTAGGTTCTTGTTAACCCAAAGACCTTATAGGATGATTGACAAAAGTTCAAGAAGCCAAAACAAAATAGAAGGAGATTTTGAGAGCAAATGTGATATAAGTAGTATCCAAAAAGTTTCAACTGTTGATTGTTGCAAATGATATTGTTTCTAGATAGTAGAGTAGGAAAGGATCTTGGAATTGTGAAATCAATACTAGGATCAAAGTTTTGAGGATCAAGTCAACTATTTATGGAAGTATGTCAATGGCACAAACAAGACAAGAAAAAGGGAGGTGGCAATTTGGAGGCAACCTTTTATAGATACAAACAACAATGCGAGCTTTGGTGCATGTAAAGTATGCATGAGATTAGGGATTTGTTGACAAACCCTATAACTCAAAGGCACATGGAGATGAGGAAAGAATCATTTAAAATGTTTGTGGAAAACGAAGAGAAACCACATGAGACACATGGAGATGGGGAAAGCAATCATCAAAATATTTGCGGAAAATAAGGAGGAGAAGATGTCACATTAAGAGCTGCACATCGATGCCTGGACACTCAAATAGTCACCCCTTTTATGTATAAGCAATTGGACAAATGCGTGAAGTAAATGTTGCATTGGAGTTGCTAAAAGATAAGGCCTTGTCAAAGTCTATTTTTGGCAAATCATGGAATATTTTCTTTAAGCAAGTTAGCCTCTAAACAACTAGCACTTTCCCGAAGTGTGACACATGTACTACAATCCAAATGTATCTCTAGAGTGTGCTACTACTAAAACAAAGGGCACATAGTTTGCAACAAATGTCTTTTAGAAACTTGTATTAGGCATGGCACTTATCATTTAAGCCAGAATCAACTCAAAATGTATGTATCATACATGACAAGATAGCACAAATGAAGACTTGCATTTTGAAGTTGCAACCCTTAGCAAAATATTTGAACCATATTGTGTGATTTCATGTGTTGTTATTCAGGAAGTTTGGAAGAATGATACGAATTTTATTGTTGCTTCACTTGCTTTCTACGTACACAATCTTGAAAGAAAGGGATAATGTACGGCAAGCTCTCTACAAAGTGAATACTAAATTGCACGAACTATTATCACTTTATTGGATAGAGATGCATTAGATTGCCCTGTGTAGGTGAAAGGGACAAATATTTATATCTATCTATATATATATATATATATATATATATTATATCTTCCATAATGGCAACATCTAAAGAAAGAAGCTCACAAGATCCAAGTAGATGCTATAAATAACTTCCATGCATTGTACCTCTCCAAGTTGGTATTTATGGAGTAGAGAACAAGAACAAATATTTGTTTGCCTATTTATCATTGCTCATTGCACATGAATTTTTTAAATGGTGCAACTAGGATATTTCATGGAGGCATAAACATGAGAGCCTTGATGTGTTGTTTAGTCAATTCTTAGAAAGTCATGACAAATAATGTATTCATATTGCATCATTTGTTGTAGGCCTTCAACAAATGTGAGTCTAGTCACATTTTTCATACAAGAAATTTCTCACTTCAAGAGGTTTGTTAAATTTTATTTATGTGATGGAAAGGCATAGTTGGTGAGTCACAAAAAACTTTTATGTGTTGTCTGGTAGAGACACGTGTCGTGGGGATGCTAGAAGTGTGCCGATGGAGCTCCTCACTTCTATGCAACTCCTTGTGGTAGCATTGCGTAGTAAAGCCTTCACTCATGTCACTCAAGTGCCGACCGGATCGTTGCAATGGGGTTTCCACCGAGAAGAGAGGGGAGAGAAAGAGAGAGAGGACAGGAGGGAAGAAGGAAAGGGGAGGGAGAAATAGAAGAAGGTGAAGGGGGATCATGGTAAACACCAAAGGCAAACAAGGAGAGCAAGAAAACCTCAATCTCAACACATGAGCAAGAACAAAGCTTGTATTTCTCAAAGGTTATGAAGACCAAATTCAATCACTTGGCCTTTTATACAAGTCACCTTTTGAAGGGAGGGCCAACCCTATTCCTTGTGCCACTCTCTCTCTCTCTCTCTCTCTCTCTCTCTCTCTCTCTCTCTCTTTTATTACAACCACTTGGGCCCATATGGTGCCAAGGCATATGCTGATTCTCACAACCTTCCCTTTGTCTTCAAATGGTTCTTGTGTTATCCATATATGGGATCCAAATGGCTCTTGTGTTATCCTTGCCAATTTGGGCGATCCAAGAGACTACCTCAATCTTGAGCCATTTGCAGCTCAAAACCCATAGTGTTTGGGCAGGCCAAATCCATTAGTGTGCTCCATCTTAACATGTCCCCCTTCCTATTGCTAAGCCATCCTTGGATCAGCCGCACTGTAGGAAGTGGGTGGAGAGAACCGTCTGGAGGAGTACTGCATAGCGGCTCAATTGTCGTGGGGTGATTCGTGTCAAATAAGCACAGTTTTTCCTCACGTGGGTGGCATGCATTGCAGCCCTTGAGTTGCTGAAGCCAAGATTCCTCGAGCTGAGTGTGCAAGTGACCTTACAAATTTGTACTCCCCCTGCAATGGTGCTGATGCGCGCTTCTCAAGTGATCAAGAAGGGGTGGTGGCGGCCACTACTGATGGCTCTTGAGAGGTCTGTTGCATTGTGATCTCCTCCTTGGTTTGTAGTTCAGCTGCACGGATGTCGGATGGCATCTTGATTGACCCTGAGGGCATGCTTTGGGATTCAGATGGGCCAGTGGGCAAGGAATCGATAGGTGCTGGATTTGGGGGGTGGAGAGCAAGTATCCTTTCAAATTCGAAGAATTTGTTTTTGGGATCCATGAGGAAGAAAGAGGATAGGTGGGTAACAAATGAGTCTGTGGAGGAGGATGAGTCGAGGACATTCAAATGGTGTCTGGGGTGCAAGAAGAAAAGAGGCAAGGAGCTATGGGAATTCTGGCAGAAAACTTGATAGAGTCTGACTATTTTTGCTAAGGCGACGATCAAGGGGGATAAGGGGTCCTTATATAGTTTTCAGTATCCCAACGGCCGGTGGGATGACTATATGGCAAAAAGATTCGGCAAGATGGCTATATGGCAACGATTTGGTGGGATGGCTGCATGGCAACGATCCGATGGGATGGCTGTATGGCGACGATCCACCCAGATGGCTGTTGTCAAAGATGTTGAGGGGGGCTACTCTTGCTGAGGGTGCTGGTAGGAGGGAAAATGTGGAGGACAGACTTGGAGATGGAAGGACTCGTGAGGTCAGCGTCCAACGATGCAAAATATGAAGAAAATGCACAAAAATGTATTGGCCATATTCACCTAATGTTGACTGTGAACGTGAGTGGGTGCATTGGAATACCAAGGACTTGTGAGCTACTGGTGCATGTGAGTGATATGCCTACCATGCAAACTCACCTAGACCTAGACTAAATGATCGCACACCTTAAGGGCGGTTCAATTATGTGGAATGCAATGGAGTTGAATGCCGAACAATAGCATACCTCATCATCAGCCAAGTAGAGCATGTGCTAAGTTTGTGCATCATCCTAGTTGTCATGTGTGTATCGGTGCTGAAACGTTTACTTTGATGGGACCTCACTCGAAATAAGGCACATGGGTTCTTGTGTGGTTGTACCCGAAGTGGGGGCACATTCTTGTGGTGCCGCAACCTTTGATTTGACAAGAGGAGTAGGTCTGAGTGACACCGTGGGTGTTCCCCTAAGTACGATGACTTTCGATGGTGTTCGCACGGGCTTGGAGGAAGATTATTGTGTAACTACCCCACTTTGATTCTTGTGCTACTTCCTCGATGACCTTGGCGACTTTCTCATTGAGTTGTACTATACGTGGAATCATGATATTCTTTGGGCCTGTAGAGTTTTCCATCGTGTTGGGCTCGAGGGTAGGTTCTTGTGGGACTTCATCAAGAGTTGACACAAGTTCTTGTGTTACTACCTTATGAATCCCAATGAGTTGAGGTTGTGTATTTGGTGTCGTTGGAAGCTTTGGAATCCAAACGTATCACTCACCTTGATAGTAGCCTTTGTAGGAGAAATGGCCAACTTGTTGGTCCCCACAACTGCTAGCCCCTTCTAGTCTATGAAAACCAACTATTCTCAACAGTCTTGTTTGCTATTCTAATAGATCTGCCTGGCCACATGGCAGGTAGTCAGTGGCCCAAGTTGTGCCAGCCCTAGTCGAGGCATATACCTACCCCCATAACCATTGCCCGTGGATTGAGGCGATTGGTGTCATCGAGCCCTGCTCCTTGATGGAATTGCTCATGTTGGCATGGGGCAAGAAGGGGTCGAAAACCCTTCCACAGCTTTGATCTTCCAAGTTTGTTGTCCTTTTCCGAAGTAGCATTGTGTACACAAGATGGCCTTGTGCACCCATAGTTTGCAAAAGCTCTGGGTGGTGCTCATAACATTGGGCGTGGGAAGTGGAGGTGGGAGAGTAGTTTGCAATAGCAAGGGTTTGCCTTTATTGAGATTAGAGTTAGGACTTCGAGTGGCATTGGGATGGATTTCCTTTGAGAATCGTACCAGGGGGCACTGGAGGCCTCTAGAGCTTTGGAATTGCTTTCATTTAAATTTTAGGTGCCTCTTGCGGGTGGCCATGGGTGGAGGAAAGGCAAGGAGGTTCTTGTCCAACCACAATGCTAATAAAGAAAAACATACATTGGCTCAAAGCACCTAGGTTGGGAGTCCTGGAAAGCTTTGTGTGAGTGCACCACAAATCAAGCTTTACATCCGCGAATTGCTACTTTGAGAGCAAAACTGTGGACAAAGCTTGATGCATTTATAAAGTTGCTTAGACAAGGTCAAACAAATGAGCTTTATTATGAGAGATTCAGGACAGCATTGGGAGAATTCATATCATTGATGGGGGGGAGTCACATATTACACATTACATGGTAATCCTCCTTAGGTTGAAATTTTGTGCTTTAAACTTGAGTCAGTTTATGTTTCTGATACAATGTTTTTCTTTACAGCATATTCTTTACGCACATGCACGATGGTTTGTGGAGCAATGGGGCCCTCTGCTCATTTGGAATACTCAAGGAATGGAGAAATCACACTACAGAGCAAAGGTAGCATACTTCAAGAATACAAGGCATGGGGGTGGTATCACACGAAGCAATGCACTACACGAAATGTTCGATTGGTTTTAAAGGCCAGGACTCTCAAGCACGATAAGGTAGAGGTCTCAAGTCTCACAAAAGCGGTTCAACATGTCAAGAAGACAAGGAGATGTGCTGCTTAGAAGTCCTTAATAGGGAGCCAAGGGGTTGCGCTTTGGTTGCAATGTAGAGTCAGACAGGGGAGGCATTGGGTCCTAAGAGAGCCCCAAATGTAAAATGTTTGATGAATAAATTTAACACTATTTTGAGTCAATTATAAATTCCAAAATTCACAAATTTGTTTGGAAATTGCAGAATTGCATGTGCAACATGGTAGGGCGGAGGGGTGAGTAGGTTGGGAGGGAGGGTGGTGAAGATTAAGTATTATCAAACTGGTGACAAAAGACCGGGGGGGTAGGGAGGGGGTGCACTAAAAAAACCCTAATTTAAAAGAAAAACCCTAAAGTGCTTTAAAAAAGACTATATAAAGCATTTCAAAACCCTAAAATCCCTCATTTCTATGGCACCAATTAAACAAACTGCTAAACCCACTGGACACCGTTTAGATGCTACCTGTTGTCCTCCTCACAACGCCATGGCCTCCAAACACACTTCAAGCCCCAGTGGCCAAGAGGGCAATGATTAGCAAGGATCTGAAGGCGGTTCTCATCATCAGGAATCTAAGCAACACGAGTCCCCACCATCTAACTCTCATGGGGGATCCCAAGATCTCAGCACCATGAGGAATCCCAGCACGATGAAGGATCCAAGCATGATCAGGGATCCTCTTAGTCCTTCCATACAACTAACCATGGAAGTAGAGAGGTCTCCCAAGAGGGGAAAAATAGTCCAGTCAATACTGATCAACTGCCCCTCCCTCCTTCATGGGGTCCTAGCATGGAGCATCTAGATCAACGAGGGGAGCAAGAAAGGCAAAGAGAGGAGATGGAGAGATTATAGGGGCCACAACGAGAGGAAGTATTTGGCGGGCTCGTAGGTATAATGAACCTTGGCCCCAATCCTCCAACCAAGCATACTGCACAGAAGAGCACCATCAACCCTCTGTGCCTCGATATTATCAGATATTATCAGATATGAGGAGCCTCTAGTACAAGGTGAGCAAGAGCCTCAGCCTGCTATCTCACAACCTCATGAAAAGGAAAAGAGACCAAGGACAAAGCAGACCCCTAGGCATGACAAGCCACCTCAAAGGACCCACCAGACACAGGAAGAGGAGTCTGAAGTGGTAGTTGCAAGGGAGGAGAGGCGAAAGAAGTTCAAAGCAGACAAGTGGCCATGGAGCCATGTCCAGAGGCCAGTGCAGTGTCCCCTAAAGATTAAGAGGTGTAAAAAATCAGGCATGGAGGCACTTCAGGAGATCCGCAAGTTCTGAACCACTATGGACAATCTCATTCCCCATGCACCCTTTCAGCGTGTTGTACGTGAAATAGCACAGCATTACAAGAATGATGTGTGTTTCACTTCGGGCACTATGGGAGCAATTTAGGAGGCAATAGAGCAGATGACAGTAGGTCTTTTTGAAGATGCGAACTTATGTGCTATCCATGCCAAAAGAGTAACAGTGATGGACAAGGACCTCGCACTCGCTTGGAGTAGGTCTTTTTGAAGACGTGAACTTATGTGCTAGAGTAACAGTGATGGACAAGGACCTCACACTCGCCAAGCACATCCACTCCGATCCCTCCCTTAGGCCCTAGATGTTGTTTAGTTTCATTTGGTGTAACATGAATCATTTTGTAAATCTCTGCCCTTTGAGGCCAATGAATAAAATATATTTTTTATGTTCTATTACTGCTCCCATGTTATTATACATGTTACGTGATGCTTTCCATCAGTTTATGCAAGTTCAGTGTGAATTTGAGTGGTCAAATGATGATTTTTCACCGTGGGGCAAAGGGCAAATGTGTTCGGCATCGCGCGGGGAGCCTAGAAATGCCAAAACCCGCTATGGCACGTATGGGGCCTGTTTGACTTGCCTTCTGCCGCGCAGTAAGATTCTTACTGGATTGCTCAGAAATGACCATTATAGCAAAATATTTATCTGATAGCATGCTTTTGAACAGAATAGTGAATGAAAATATTAATGCCAACAACAATTAAAGTTACAAAATACAATGACAGTATAAAATAAATTTTGTAAAAGAACACAAATGGGGCACTGTATAAAAAGTATATCTGTATTCATATAAAATAAGATTTATATACAATAAGGCTTTAGAGCCTTTCTCTCTTCTCTAAAACACTGAGAACATTGGGCTTTGAATTCCCAAATACACTCCTAGCTCTAGACCTAGTCGATAGAGAGTCAACACTATTGTCGTTGCTGGCCAGGGACATGGCTGCTACTGTCAATGCCATACCTTGAAAATTGGTTCCAAAGGCATTGAGAGCAGCCATGCGGTTCACCAAAATGACCTTGTCAGCATTGCGATTGATGTCAGCATGACCAATCACTCGTGACAAGGCCTTGCACTTTAGGAGGTCATTAGTGCCATGTGGAGAAAACTTTTTGTGGATAACCACAAAGCGCCCTTTTGCTTGGCCAAGGTAATGTGCCAGTGAGTGATCTCGGCCGAAGCTACTGTGAACAAGGCATTGTCGAGATGAGAATAGGTCGACCTCAAATGCCTCTTGCAACAGTCCAACATTACATTACAATTCCATTAAAGCAAAAGTATACCAAGAGAGAAGAAATTCAAAGCTCATAGTTTCTTACCACTATGGAGTCGTCATGCTCAATCCCTTTCTCTTTGTCAATGAGGATGGATCCAGAGGCCTCCTACTGTCTGGAGTGAGCTGTGGAGGCTTCTTCTGGAACATTAGGTAGGTTGGAGTAGATTGATGTCTCTGCATCTTTGATTTGGGCCAGTGTTAAAGCAAGAACCTCTTCTATTGAATCATCTGCTCTCAAAAACCCAGGTTCTTGCATAGTCATGTCCATCTCGTATCCACATAGGACACCAAGAGCTTCATCCTCCCAGAGACTAAACATAACCTCTATGTCATGGAGAAAGAGGTATTGTTCTCCATCGACAAGAAGGGGAGCAAGAAACCATATCATTATTGCGGGTCAATAGAGGTGGTTCCCAAGGTGGATGGAATTTGAGAAGTATAATGGGGTTCAGGAGGTCGCTGGAGCACTCCCAGGGCCAATGAAGCTTCCTGCTCCTTAGCTTCTTCATCTATGGGCTCTTTATTGTAGATGTTGGGCTCATCTATAGAAATAAGAGGATCGAAAAGGGCAGGGGCAGGGTCAGGGCTTGAGGTCGAGGCCTCCTCTTCCATTTGTCCCTCCTGGAGAAGGAAAATAAAGGTCATTTCCCAGGATAGAAACCTATTTCCTGTATTTCTGACGATCACATGCTAGGAGGTCATCAGTGTCCACCTCCCTAAACCCTAGGGGTGTGAGCTGGGCTCAAAAGCGATCTAAACGCTTCATGAACCTGGGTTCTTGATTGAACAAGTACTTCAAATAATCAATTGGGACCCATCTTTTTGTAGACTCATCAAGTTGATATGCAAAACTTGCGATGTAGTCTTGCATCTACTTGATGAGGTCTTCAAAATTGTCTCGCACTCCCAAGTAGGTGCCTACGACATCTATGCTCTTATCAAAGACTGAAAATAACTCCTCCTCTCTATCTATTAATAGAGTACGGGGATGAAATCGTGGAAGGCAACCTAGTAGAATCCATGGTAGTTTGGTAGCTAGGAGAACTATGGCTATGATAGTGAAACTTTGAAACTAAAGTAACTTTATAACCTATATATACCCAAATGTTCTAAATATAAAAAATAAAAAGAATTAAATTTTTTTTGGGAAAATGACTCATTACACTTCAAAATCTTACACAAAATGCAAACTTATAATGCGATGGTATTGTCGATTGATTGCTTGATGGAGGAAAGTGCATGTCCTTCCCCATGTAGATGTGTTGCACCTTTGCAAGCAATCCTTTCTTCCCAAGCTTGAACTTCATGATGCGGCCCTTCCATTCATGCAAAAGATCACCTCTTTTGCTCTTGGGAAGCTTATGTGGACCCTTGGCAGATCCTCTCTTGACTATCCAATCATTCAAGCTATAGGTGCAAGGAACCCATTCACCCAGTGCATTTTTGCTCTTGTGGGACACAAAGTACATGTATGGTCTCCTCACCATGCTTGTACAGAGGTCACAACAGTAATAGTGGACTAGAAAGTGCAGCTTGGAGGGAGAGAGTAGCTCCGATAGAGGGAGAGAGAGGGAGAAGGTATAAAGGGTACAACTGCAGGTTGAGAGAAGCTCCAAGAGGTGTTGTAGCTAGGAATGGAGGGAGAAAGAGTAGAGGGGGATGAGCAGCTGCTCGAGAAGTGTTGTAGCTAGGAATGGAGGGAGAAAGAGTAGAGGGGGATGAACAGCCACTATAGGAGGTATTGTAGCTAGGAATGGAGAGAGAATGAACAACTACTACAAGAGGTGCGGGAGAGGGAGAAACACAGTGGACCAGAGCAGGAGGGGGCAGAGAAGATGCCAAATGAGTTCCTACGTTTGAAAAATGGAGGGAGAATGTGGAGCTGGACCAGAGAAGAGGAGGGGGCAGGCCTGTAACAAGCTGAGAGGGGGAAAAATTTTGCCCAGAAGGGCCCACCGCCTCTTGAATGACTTGTAGGTTTGTTTGGGGGAGGTGCATTTGGGAGAAGGGTCAAGCATGGGTCGAGGGGGGGGGATGGTTTGAGTGGTCCCCGGTGTAAGAGGAGTAGCCAATAGGGGTTGTTTGTAGGTCTACCCACCCTCCACCTCAACATGGCATTGCCCCACAAAAAGGAGCACTCCCATTGGTACACCTCAAATACCTCACTAATCCCTTGAAATTAGGAAACACTAATGGGGGCCCTTTGGAGACCCTAATTCTCCCCTAATGTAGGAGCTCTTAAGATCTCTTGTGTGATTTGTTTTTGTGTTTTTGTTTGTTAGAGTTCATAGGATCTCTTCTCTGATATTTTTTTGTGCTTTTTTTTATACCTTATGCAGATCACTCTGGTTGCAGTTTGAGCAGTGTGCGCTCATTTGTGGTGTGCATTGCGTTGCAGTGGATGATTTATAGGCCATTTGGATGCATTGCGGTCCTTATTGGATGCGCTGATAGGCCCAAATTGCCTTGTGGGATGCTATTTTTTATGGACGCTTTGCACATAGATGCTATTTTATGCTGAGGGATAGCTTTGAAACATTGCAGGTGATGCACTGATAGTGCTATGCTCTCTTGGATGAGATATTATTGATGCATATGCCAGTGGACGGTGTTTATGCTTGAGTCATTTGGCACTTATTGGCATTTTCTTTTGGGCCAGATTTGCTCATATGGATGCATAGTATATGCACATGAGTCAGATGCATCTTTTGATGCTTTGAGCTTAAAGTTTTGGTGATATTTCACTCTATTGTGGCATACACATTTGGGTGCACCTGGTATTTGGTGTGATTCTCTCTTGAGGCACTAGCATTTGGGATTTTGCTTTATTTGCATCATGGCATCCTCTTCCATGTCTAAAAAGGAGTTTTTCAACATTAAAAAGTTTGATGGGACAAACTTTTCTTTGTGGAAAGAACAAATAAGGGATGTGCTTATTCAAAAGAAGCAGATTAAACCCTTAGCAGGGATTGAAGCTAAGCCTGCAAATATGTCTGAGGATGATTGGAATGAGTTGGATGCATTAGCAAAGTCTACTATTAGACTTCATCTTGCAGAGTCAGTTTATTTCACAGTAGTAAATGAGCAGACTACTGAAGATTTGTGGAAGAAACTGTGTGCCACTTATGAGAAGGAAACTGCCTCTAATAAAGTTTACCTCATGAAGAGGTTGTTTGAGCTGCAGATGAAGGAAGGGGTCTCCATTGCTTCTCACTTGAATGAATTCAATATTATTTTCAGCCAGCTTCAGGCTCAGAAGATAAATTTTGATGCAGAGACTAAGGCAATATTTCTCTTATGTTCATTGCCATCCTCATGGGATACCTTCCGTACAGCTGTCAGTAACTCTGCACCTGGTGGAGTACTAAAATTTGATGATGTTGTGGGTAGCTTGTTGGCCGAGGAGATTAGATGGAAGTCTATGGATGGCAACAAGCAGGATGCATTCTAAATGTGCAAAGGGGCAGATCACAGTTCAGGGGGAAGTCCCAAGAAAGAGGGAAGTCTCGTAGCAAATCCAGGGCACGGAACATTGAGTGTTACCATTGTGGCAAGAAGGGCCATATGAAAAAGGATTGCTACAAGCTGAAAAGAGAGCAAAAGGATAAGAAAAAGAATGCAAATTGGGGTGCAAATCAAAAGGAAGAGAGTCCAAGGGAGGACAAGGAAAAGTGAAGATCGAGGAGATCAATGCAGTCACACATGATAGTGACAATGACGTTCTCTTCATGTCTAGCTTATCTACAGAGTTCCTTACCACTTCAGATGATGCATATTCCTAGGATTGGATTTTGGATTCTGGTGCTTCATTCCATGTTACTCCCCATAGGGAATGGTTCTCCACTTATGACAGTGGAAAGACAGGTTGTGTGCATCTTGGAAATGACTATGCATGTGACATAGTGGGAGCAGGTGACATAAAGTTTTCTTTTGCAAATGGGTCTGCATTTGTTTTGAAACATGTGAGACATGTACCTAAGCTGACCAAGAGTCTTATTTCAGTGGGTCAGCTAGATGATGCTGGTTTTCACACCACTTTTAGCTTTCAGAGTTGGAAAATTCAAAAGGGCTCTATGCTTTTGGCTAGGGGTGCCAAGTGTGGGACTTTGTATCCCTTACATGTATCAGGGATATTTGATCATGTTGTTGCAATAACTGAGCAGCCAAGCACTTCTTTGTGGCATTGCAGGTTGGGACACATGAGCCAGAATGGATTGAAACTCTTATGTCGTTTAGGTTATGTACCACATTTGAGTTTCTCTGATTTTGAATTTTGTGAGCATTGTCTCTATGGGAAGCAGACTAAATCAGCCCATAAAAGAAGGGGAAAGAAAGAGTTTGAAAAGCTTGATTTGGTGCATTCAGACGTATGTGGTCCCATGCCTACACGGTCATTAGGCGGGGCTGAATACTATGTGACATTCATTGATGATGCAACTAGGAAAGTGTGGGCTTATGCTATAGCTCGGAAGAGTGATGTGTTCCAGGTATTTCAGAAATGGCTGGCCTTGGTTAAGAATCAGTCAGGTAGAATGCTTAAATGCCTACGGACTGACAATGGTGGAGAGTATCTCTCTCATGACTTTCAGCATTTCTGTGATACACGTGGGATTAAGAGGGAGCTCACATCCCCTCGTACTCCAGAGCAAAATCCAGTTGCAGAAAAGATGAACCGTACCATTCAAGAAAGGTTGCAATGCATGCTTTCCAATGCAAGTCTTTTTGGTGGTTTTTGGGCTGAGGCAATGAAGACTGCAGTCCATGTGATCAATAGATCACCTAGTAAGAGTTTGGATGGTGGCATTCCTGAAGAGGCATGGAGTGGCAAGAAGCCCTCTTACTCTCATTTGTGTATATTTGGGTGTGAGGCATATACACATGTGCCAAAAGAGCTTCGAAAGAAGCTAGATCCTAAGTCTAGGAAATGCATCTTTCTGGGTTATGGTGAAAGTGGAGAGATGGGCTATCGTCTCTGGGATCCAGAAGCAAAGAAGATCATACGCAGCCATGATGTGGTCTTCAATGAGAAGAAGATGCATAAGGCATCCATGAGGGATGTGGAAATGAGGAGAATCACTTTCCAGGATGTGAATCCACCTGCATATGTTGATAGACAGCAAGCTGTCCATGCACCAAATGTGCAAGAAATGGTACAACTAAGTACTCCCACAGGTATACAATCAAGGGTAGATGATGGATCATCTATTGGTGGAAATGATGAGCCAAATGTGGCTGATATGCAGGTGGGACAGCAAGCTGAAATGCCATTGAGAAGATCATCTAGAGTGTCTAGACCGCCTGATAGGTTTGTTCCAGGGGTAGACTATGTGATGCTTACTGATTGCGGGGAGCCTTCTTGCTACAGAGAGGCTATGATGCATGAGGATCAACACGTGGGAGTATGCTATGCAATCAGAGATGAGTTCACATATGAAGAATAAGACTTAGGACTTGGTTTCTTTGCCACATGGAAAGAAAGCATTGCCATGTAAATGGGTCTACAAAATGGTCACAGGTGATGATGTGCCTAGGTACAAGGCCCGTTTGGTTGCTAAAGGGTTCAAGCAAGAGAAGGGTGTGGACTTTGATGAGATATTCTCTCCGGTTGTGAAGATGACCACACTTAGATGCATGCTTGGACTAGTGGCATTAGAGGATATGGAGCTTATGTAGATGGATGTCAAGACAGCTTTCTTGCATGGGGATTTGCATGAGGAAATTTACATGGTGCAGCCGGAAGGCTTTGAAGAAAAGGGCAAAGAGCATTTAGTTTGCAAGCTAAAGAAGAGTCTCTATGGTCTTAAGCAAGCGCCTAGAGAATGGTATCAGAAGTTTGATGCTTTCATTCGGTCCCAGGGTTTTAGAAGGAGTGAAATTGATCACTGCCTCTACACTAAAAGGGCTAAGGATAATAGCCTGATAATCCTAGCACTATATTATGTGGATGATATGCTATTGGCTAGCAAGAATACTTATGAGCTAGATGCATTAAAGGCCAAGTTGCATGAGGCCTTTGATATGAAGGATTTGGGACTTGCAGGTCATATTCTTGGTATGCGCATCACGCGTGATCGGAGTAGGAAACTCCTTTGGCTTTCACAAAAAGAGTATGTTACAAAAGTATTGCAGCATTTCAATATGGAGGGGGGGAAGGCAGTGAGTACTCCATTGCCTCCATATGTGAAACTGAGTCATACAGATAGTCCCAAATCAGATGAGGAGAGAGCCATGATGGCCAAGGTTCCTTATGCATCAGCAGTTGGGAGTCTTATGTATGCTATGATAGCTACTAGACCAGACATTGCATTTGTAGTGGGAGTTGTTAGCCGGTATATGGCTAATCCAGGAAAGAGGCATTGGGAGGCAGTTAAGTGCATCATGAGGTACATGAAGGGTACCAAGGAGATGTGCATATGCTTTGGTAAAGGAGACATGCGTGTACTTGGGTACACAGATTCAGACTATGCAGGGCATGTGGATAGTAGGAGATCCACTTCTGGTTATGTGTTCACCTTTGCAGGTGGTGCAGTGTCGTGGATGTCTCGTGCACAGAAGTGCATTGCTTTGTCTACCACAGAGGGTGAGTATGTTGCAGCCACAGAGGGTTGCAAGGAGGCTATATGGCTTGATCGGCTAGTGGGAGATTTGGGGATTCATACAGGTGTACCGACATTGCATAGTGATTCCATGAGTGCTATTCAGTTAGCACGGAATCCGGTCTTTCATGCAAAGACCAAACACATTGAGGTCAGGTGCCATTTCATCAGGGAGGTACTTGAGGACAAGCGCATAGAGCTTGTCAAGGTTCATAGAGATGATAACCCTGCAGATATACTGACGAAGAGTCTACCTAGTTAGCGGTTTGAGTATTGTCGTGTATTGATGGGCATTGGATAGTATGCTCACTAGTTGTTCTCCCTTAAAGGCACATTGTCCTTTAAGTGGGAGGTTGTGGGGGTTAAAGGTCACTGTGCCTTAACCCCGGTTATGTACAATACTCAAACACATATATAAATGAATGAAAAAGAAGATTAGGGTGGTTCTGCACCCACCAAACTTGTGTGGCTCTCTGTCTCTCTCTCTCCTTCTTCCGTTCTTGCTTCCGTTGAGAGCACTCTCGGGCCTTGGCTGGTAGATCCATTGGGGAAGGACCTTTGGGAATCTGCACTGAGAGGTATTATGGTTGCCCCATCTATAGCAGTATGCACAGTAGAGGGCTTGCCCTGCTTTGAGGCAGGGCACTCATTTGAAGGGTGATTTCTATTGCATACCCCACACCACACATTGTCCCTTCTTGATAATAAGTGGGGGTTACTCAGTGTTTCCTTGGAGGTTCCTGCCTTTCACTGCTGGCCCAACTGATTTAGTAGACTAGCACCCATATCTAACCCCTTAGACTCTCTATCCTCCTTCTTGGTAGGCTCTATACTGGAAGACCTTACCGATTGTGATACCTTAGATGGAGTTGTAGTTTTGTCCTTGATGTCCTTATCCATCATGTTATCACTTATACGGATGGCTACTTTGCTATAAAGTTCGAAAGAAGTGGGGTTCATAACCATTAAGTGGTCATGCAGCTTCGGATCCGCCAATTCGATGAGGAAGCATGGCAATAGTCGCTTGTTGCTCATCATCTCATGCGGTTCGCAATGGGGATTGAGGTGTTTGATCCTAGCGGGATTCCTTCTCATTTTGTTTCACATCATAGAACTAATTAATCGGGCTCCACTTGTGACCATTAGGGGCAAAGAGGGGGAAAACCCTACAATGAAGGCTTTTCACAACACCTCCCAATTGACTTTCTCCTTTGGACTGAGGGCCCTATACCATTGGCCTACCTTACCATCTACAAATATATTAACCATTTCCAGATCTATGGGAGCACCGTATGCTTCACATCTTTTCTCAAATCGCTCCACGTGGGAGACCAGATGTCCTTCCCTAAGAAAGTTATTTATCAGCTTGGTTATGGCTATGGGTTGACTCCTCGAGGGATTGGTGATCCCTATAGGAAATAAGGGTATAGCTAAGGGTGGAGCGTCCCCCCTTCCTAGTGCATCCACCAAGATGCGCATCCACTAAGGTGGAGCATCCCCTCTTCCTAGTGCATCCACCAAGATGTGCATCGCCTCATCTGATAGCACTATTTGGGAAGCTAATTGTGGAGGCGGCATTGTTGTGGGCCTAATAGGGCATAGAGGTGGCCTCAAGCCTTGACCAAGTAGTGGGGTCTATTGGGATATCGGTATCAATGTTGGGTTTGTGTAGCCCTCTCCCTATACATCGGGGCCATAACTAGGGGTAAACTATCAGGCTCCAAGGGGAAGCGACGAGTTACCATGCATCTCCATGGATGCTCCTTGCATTGGTCTATAGGGTGGAACTTGCAAGGGCACATAGCCGGCAAATGTTGAGGGCACCTGGAAGGTCGGAGGTTCATAAGAGTTCCCCCCTTGGATATCACGTGAGTTTCCAAGGCCAGGGTTTTGTCTCGCAAAGTCCCTCATCCATGGTTCTTCATCTTCCATGCGCTCTGAGTCAAGGTGCCCCATGAAGACTATGGGTCTTGAGTCCACAAGGATGGCCTCAATCCCTACCTATGACTCAAGAACTATGTGTTGTTGGCCTTCCCTTTCTGTGGGCATGTTTGCAAAAGGGTTCTCCATTTCTACTGAATCCGATTGGTCTAACCGCCAAAACATGTTGCATATAAACCCCCTTAATCTGGAGGCCACGGAAGGAGCAGGGGAATGAGGTGGAGCTATGCTGGTATAGGGGGCTTCAAAGGCCCTCGGGCTAGTGGGTTCTTGCATTTCTTTGTTCAAGCTCTTGGTCTTGTTTGAACTAGAGGGGCCTCTACGTTATGGCCCTAACACTAAGTGAGAGCTGGGAATTAAACTCCCTATTGGAACTGAGCCAAAACCGGGGCGAAAGGTAGGTTTTGAGTAGTTCAAAATGATGTCCTCAGGCTCCAACTCGGATAAAATTCTCTTAGACCTCAAGAGCATGTATGAGATCACTGCGAGGGTACACCCTACTTCAAATTTAGTTATGCATTTTTTTTCAAAGAATCTATTCCCCGATCTATCCCTCAGGATAGAGGGTTAGCTGTATGACAACAGGTCACACGGATAGTCTTAAGGCGATCGCTTGGTCGACGGGATAGCAGTGGACACGTGTCGGTGGGTTAGGTTGAGGTTGGTATGCCTTCGAGTCGACAGGTTAACATTAAAGCAATGGGCCTATTCCTTGTACCTCTCTCTCTCTCTCTCTCTCTCTCTCTCTCTCCTCTCTCTCTCTCTCTCTCTCTCTCTCTCTCTCTCTCTCTCTCTCTCTCTCTCTCTCTCGTTACAACCACTTGGGCCCATATGGCATCAAGGCATATGCTGATTCTCACAACCTTTCCTCTATCTTCAAATGGCTCTTGTGTTATCCATATACGGGATCCAAATGGCACTTGTGTTATTTTTGTCAATTTGGGCAATCCCGGTGACTACCTCGATCCTTAGCCATTTATAGCTCAAAATCCGTAGGGTTTGGGTGGGCTGGATCCGTTAGCATGCTCCATGGCTGTTAACAATTTGCAATTTTGTTTATATCTCGGTAATGGGATTCCAAAGTTCCAATAGATGATGCATCCAAAGTTGGGTAAATGGTTGTTAGTTAGTCTTATAGAGACACGATAATCTAATGTAGATGATGAGCAAATTCTCCTAGTAGGACAAGCACAATCTATTCCGTTACATGAGTACTTAGATGACAAAGTTTTTTGTATTGTTTAGATTGAGGAAGCATATGGAGTATTATAGGCCTTAATTTAACAAGGACAATCATGAAAGAGTATAATTATATATAAGTCATACTAAACATGGATCTCTCCATTAATTAGTTTAATTAGTTATTAGAAAAAAGTGATTTCTTGCATGAAGAATTCTACTCTGAGTTAAGAAGAAATTTTCCATCATGTTTCTCCAAGGATCCAATGGAACAATTGCATGTTGAGAGTTAGATGAGTCAAGGGAAGACCTTGATCTTCTAGGCCTTGATGACCTTGTAGATCAATATGTTGGACTAGCCTATTCGGAAGAAAAGAGAGGGACTTAATCAATTAAAAGATGTGAAGAAGAATTATTTATTTTTTTGCCGTAAGTCCATGTGATAATATACATCAAATTTGGATGTCTATCACTTTGTCAGATGTAGAGTTAAAACACTAACAACAAAAAAGTGAGCTAGATGAAAGTTTGGGGCTCCTACAAGCTAAAGGGGATGTAGTTACATGTGATGGAGCTAGGTACACTTAGAATTCTTGTGCAAAGCAATAGCAATGTAGCAAGAACCTTGACTTAGCAAGGTGGGAACATGTGTAATCATAGATTGTTTGGAGTTTGAAGATAGCTCTCGAGGATAGCCAAAGCTCCCATTGAGAAGCACAAGGTTAAAATATCACGTCCTTGCACATATCACGAACTGCCAATTGCAAAAACTAAAAGCTCCCATGGAAAAGTGCAAGGTTAAAATATCACAAACTACCAACTACTTACAAAAAACTAGAAGTAAACTCCAAATGGAAAAGGATAGGAAGATGAGAATGATTGTATTGATATAGATGATATCCTCTAAAGCTAAGCTTATAATGTTAGCATTGCAATGAATGAGGGCAAGTTCTAGATTTTGGCAACCTTCATTGTAATGCAATGAAAATTTGATCTAAGCATTAAAAATTTTGGATGAACCTTCAATTTGTGTGCGAATGGGGGATATTTCAATTTTCCAAGAGAGAAAAATATCTAGAGAACCATGAAAAAATAAATATGTTTGATAGCTTAATTGCCTTTACGAGTGGCAAATGAAAGGGAAAAGAATGAACAAGGTAGAAGCTTATTGGGTAGGTTAGAAGGGAATAGTAGTAATTAGAATTGTAATTAATCGGTGCTGTTTTTCAAAGCTCCTATGGAGAGTTGGCCCTTCTTCACCATCACATCTTCGTGTTCAATCTGGTGTGGACGCTTGTGAATAAAAGCGTGAGAATTATGGTGATATTTCAATCTTCAAAGTGAAAAAAATATCTAAATAGAGAACCAAGAAAATAAATAAATAAAAGCGTTAGAACGATGGTGATATTTCAATCTTCCAAGTGATAAAAATATCTAGATAGAGAACCAAGAAATAAAAATGTGAAGTGAATTAATTGCCTATACAAATGACAAATGAAAGGGAAAAGGATGAACGAAGTACAAGAGTAAGGGATAGGTTAGAAGGGAAGAGAGGGAGTTAGAGGCCAAGTGGAAAGGTTAGAAGGGATTAGTAGTAATTAGAAGTACAATTAGTCACTGCTGTGTTGCAAAGCTCCACGGAGGATGGAGAGTTGACCCTCTTTCACCATCACATCTTCGTCCAGCTTCTCCACTTTCCTGCTCAATCGCTCCACCTGCGCGCTCAATCGAATCGCCTCACGACCCATGAAATCCGCCTCCTTCTGCATCTCATCCCTCTGCTCCCTCACTCTCCCCAGCTCCTCCTGGACTCCCCCCAGCTCTTCCTCCTTGCCTTCCAGCTGCATTTCATCCACAATATCCACGCCCTTCATCAGTTCCCCGCACCTGCTTCCATTCCTACCCATCGCATATCTTGTCATCCATACCGCTCCTAATTTTTATTAGAACTCCTTCGATTCGACAACCGGTAGAAAATTTAAGAGACCACATGTGCTTTTTCTCAATGGAATATTTCGTAGAGAGTTGGATTAGTTAATTAGGCTATACCCATGACTCTGATCCTGCGAGGAAAACTTCGATGAGCTCGGTTAGGGGAATATCAGGATGAAGGATGACGACAGTTGAGTCTGCAAATTTGTTTAGTCTGGATGGAGTATGGAACGTGTGGAATGGGTAAACGATTGATTGGTGCGAAGGAGCACCGCCACAGATCGTGTGGATTCGATGTTGATTCGACGCATGCGCGCATACATTTCTACTGTCACAACTCACAAATCGCATAGACTGGAGCCTGGAAGGACGGCACAACAATCGGAGACAACAGTGACGACAGTGGTGCCCTTAATTTTCACGGGAGTTGCATTACTGTAGGGACGCTGGAGTCTAGACTTATATCTGTGTGACGCCGATTCTGCCATCGCCGGGTGGAAGCTGAAGAAGCTCGTGATGAGCGAAGCAAGCAATGAAGTGGAATGAATTTCACGAGTTAACGACGAATTGCAGTGGAAAGCCGTAGTGTTGGCGATAGGATCGATTGTAGTGTGGACGATGACGAAAACGCAAGGGCGGCGGAATACCTGATGTTGGAGCTCGCGAACTTTGAGATTGGTCAAGGAGAGCGCAATGTGAAGGTTGGCCGCTTCTTGCTGGAGTCTTGCTCGAGTTTCGACGAGGTTTGCCACCTCTCTGCGCAGCTCCTCCTCCACCTCCATTGCTTCAGCTCTCGTCGACTTGGCCTCCAGCTCCTGCTGCTGTTGCCAAACAAGATCCACAATAATCAATCACCAGCTCAATTTCTCCGCACATATTTCTATCCTTCCTATCGCCTCAACTTTTCTGTGAAGATATCTCGGAGAGTTCACGTAACCACGTTCATGCAGGCGAACAAATATTAATCGCATGATCATCAGTTGACAGCGCCGGACTGATGGACGTCTTTAACAATGTGTAATGATTCTGGAGGGATGTACGTATCCGTTCACGTTTTGGGCGGCAGGTTCACCGCCGTCACCGTTCACGTTGCTCCGGAGTCTGGACGGATGCTCGTTTTCGATCATCATTCATGTAGTCGATTCCGGAGGCACGTACGTGCGACAGTTTCACGTTACTTCACTAACCGGGAATACAGTTGTGATCGTGTTTCGATTGTTGAACGCTAAGATTAAATTCACGTGCGCACGATCTGTAAGGTTATCGCAACGATAATATTTCGTTAGACGAACGTTAAACCCTTATGCTCGGTGTTTTTACGATTTCTCCACGGGAGCCTGGTCGTGTTCCTCGGCAATTCCCACACAGAAAAACCCGTGACAAATGCATCGACAAACAACCAATTTCTAGATCGACATAGGCTCACGTTACCTTCCGTCATCAAAGCATTCGCGATTGGTGTTCAACAGCTATTAATTTACCTGTGACCTCAAAGACGGACGTTTCCAGTGATCAGAATCGCGCACTTCATCATCAATCCTTCCAGCTTCCGGCGGCATCGGCACTAATTGCAGATTTGTTTCTTGGATCACTGAATCGCGATCGGGCTCTGTATCTGACTCGGATTTAACGATCCATATATTCGTTGACGCTTTCGTGTTTGATCCGTCCATGCCGGCCCTTGCTCTCATGATCGTGCCATTCTCACCGTCAAACTCCCGCTCAAACCTGCTGCTATGAATTTCTTGCTGCTTACCCATGTCGCCCTTTGCTTTCTGATCATCGTCTTCATCGTAATCTGCTAGACGAACTGCCGCACCCCCCAGCTTGCGCATGATGCCTCCCAATCTCTCGATCAGAGTCGCATTTTGCTGCCTCATAGCAATTGCCTCTCCCCTGTACGCCTCCACCTCTTTGCGCAAAGCTTGCTGTATCCCTGTCAACCTTACTAGTTCCTTCTGTAATCTGATCATGAAGTCTCCCCTGCCTGAGGCTTGTGCTTTGGCATTTGCTGCGTCTCCTAACGCAAGCCTTAGTCCTTGTATTGTTTTCTCCTGCTCCTTGTACAACCTTTGCAGCTTGCCAATCGCCTTCTGCTTCTCCATGGTCTCCTTCTCTTTCTCCCTATATTTCTTCGCCAGCGTGTTGCATTCATCTTCTGATAATTTTGTGAAAGAACGTGATGCGAGAGCTTCCTTCAGTTGCAGTACTTCTTGTCCTGATTCTTCCAGTGTCTGCCTCAGGTTCCGAATTGTATTCTGAGACTCCTTGTCTTGCTCTACCAATGCATCCCTCTTCGAAGTTAATGAGGAAATTTCCCTCTGCAGATCAACTTTTTCCTCGGCCATCTCCTTCAATCTGTCGTTCATTCTCTTCTCTTTAGATTTTAGCTTTTCGAGCTTCGAAATCCAGTCTGCTTCCGTTTCCTCTAGCTCCTCCTGCATTCGACGCCGAAGTTCAGTTTTCTCTTTCTCTAGCATCTTTACCTTGCCTTCCATGTCTGCTTTTAGGCGTCTCAATGCATCTCTTTCAGAAAGCCGTGTTCGAAGCTCAGAAGCCAAGTCAAGGGCCAGGTTTGCTTTGTCTCGAACATGCTTTCCAAGTTCTTTTCTCAAGATGTCGGTTTGCATTTCTAGTGCATCGTATCCGCATTCTCCAACCTGAACGCAGCCAATGAGACTTCTCAGCACATCTTCGGCAAGCTCTTTTTCGCTCACTAAAATAGCTGCCTCCTCTTCCATTGCCCTAGCCCTGGACTCGAGCGGGTCCATCTCATACTCCGTCTGTCTGCGACGTTCGGGCTGAGACTTGTGGGTTTCAGTAGCCGGCTGACAATTCTCTCCTTCCACCACAGAAAGCCTGTCTGATTGTCGCCTGTAGGCATTATCAGCTATGACGTTTTCACTTCTATCTAATTGTTGATCCATCAACATTGGCAACATTAATTTATCCTCCTCAAAGATTGGAGGGTAATGCCCTTCTTCCGTTGATGCCCGGGGAGGTGAGAGCTCATTGGGAAAGTGACTTTTGTCCTTACGAATTGGAGCCTTAGAACGAGACGAGCTCCTGCCGGCTTCTTCTGTGCCTTGTTTATGCTTCTGGGGTTCTTTCTCGTATGAAGGCTTCCTTTGTGTTTCCCCTGAATGTTTGTCCTTCGTCAGGGCTTTCACCAATTTGTCCGCAACTACCTTAGCGCTTAAATATTTGAAGGCAGACTTGGTGGAGACTGGTTTTCCAGAGGCAATAGTACTCTCTACTGCTGCGGATGATCGAGAATTAATCAAACCAGTGGACATCCCTTGCTGAAATCCCTTTGTAGAAACAGTTGAATCCGTTGACTTGTTCATAGGCCAGACCGTATGGGGTCCCTTGAGACAAACGTTTCTGATGGTCGGCCTATGTGTAGGCTGCAAGCTAGGCGAGATGGAACGGTGGACGGAGGAATTCCCCTCATCCATCCACTGTAAAGAAATACCATCTTTAGTTGAAGAAGAACGAAACGAATTCACCCGACGAGTGTGCTCATCCAAAGTTTGCTCTGAGGAGAGTCGAGGTCTAGGGGCGCTAGAATTCCTGAAAGGCCTAGAATTATCGCGCCTTGCGGAATGGTCTGTTGGCCTATTGCAACACAGCGCCACCGAGGGAAACCACAGTTCAGGATATCTCGAGAACAGATTCCAGATTCATACCAAGCATACACAGTGGACAAGCACGGACAGGGGAGAAGAGGATACTTACTTGAAACCCACGGGAAGCGACTCAGCGAATGCTCTGATCTGTAATCGGTCCGCTTCTCCAATCTCAGGAGCTCGATAAGTATCAGAATTGAGTCCACCAGAGAAAACAGGAAACCCGGACGCTCCACGAGGCCTATGGCCGACAGACTGCGCCATGGTGCGATCACGACTGTGGCTGGAAAGAGCTGTATCTCGAGTTTTCATCATACACTTGGTGGTAGAGTAACTGAATGATTTGAGGCTGCTGCAACGGGTCTCAGCCTAGATATGCAAGGCGATTGGAAAGAGCTCTATCTAGGATTTTCATAACGCTTGTGGGAATATTGATGAGGCTGGTGGTGCAACGGGTCTGAGGCATGAAGAAGAACACTACGAAGAGGCTCATGCGCAAAATGATCAGCGCATGAATGCTTGCTCCAAGAGAAGTGGGATGAGGCAAGCTGCGGCGGCCGCTGGTGATGGCTTGTGAAGCAAGGCTAGGGAAGCATGGCTGGGAGACGATTGGAGAGGAGCTAAGAGATGATGTTCGCCCTCCCGATATCACAACTGAACTCTCGGCTACTGTGGGTGCCAATCCAATATTGCAGTCTTCTCCGCTGGATCATTGAAATAATCGCCAGCGGCAAACAGTTCTGCCGTCCATGATCACGCTGAGGTGATGGGAGGAAGAAGAAGCAGCCGGCGAAGTGAGAGTGTGGAGAATAGGTGAAGGAGCGTGATGGTCGGAAATCGCATGGGAGAACGTGTAGGAGTTGTACATAAGAATATATAATTTGATACTCGCAATCTTAGCCAACTTCTCACGTCTTGAAGCAACACACGCACATTCCACGTCTCTTGCATGCAACACACATCCTTCCATTCTCCTCCATCGTCGTCTTTGCATCCTTCTTCCCATCTCTCTCTCTCTCTCTATCTCCTCACACATCCGCTTCATCTCTCTCACCTCCTCCTCGCATCCACTTCGTCTCGAGTTTTCCATGTCGCCCGACTCATTTGCACCATAAGCGTTGCACATCTACCTCGGTGTAGTATTCTGGATAACAATAATCAAGCTTGAAAGTTACCAGTTCCCTGAGACCTACTCAATGCACCCATAGGAGTCGGTGAGAGGGACGGAAGGTGAAACAAGAGAGGAAGAGGGGATTTCAAACTTGTTCTTCTACTCAAGCAGTTTGGATGTTTGCCCACCTAAGCTGGCTGCCCCACATTCAATTCCCTCCAGAAGATCCCTCTCACTTGTTAGCTTAGGCCACAAAGAGTGTGTCCATGTGTGTGTGTGTGTGTGTGTGTGTGTGTGTGTGTGTGTGTGTGTGTGTGTGGGTGGGGGCGTGCACACGCATCTATGTGAAGTTACTTTGTTGTGTACAATGTCAAGGAGGTTTATGGCATTTGGCTGGGTATAGTTTTAAGTGGGAAAAAAGCTAGACTCTCTCTCTCACACACACACATTCCATGCCTCTTCATTCTACATGGTCACTCGCTCGTCACTTGACACTCGATCTCAACTATTGGATCTGTTAGCAGCATGCAAAATAAGAATATTAAATTAGGTGATTTGCAGGCTCAATTGCCAACGTCCTTGGTTGGAAGCTCACATGGAGGGAATGCTAGCTTCCTAGCACTTTGATGGCCAGGAAAGCAAGGGAGGTCCCCTCTAGGACTTCTATCCTTGGAACTTCAATATTGGCTCCCTAAGACATCAAGTCAAAACAAATCCCAAGGCTACAGTGTGCTGATGTTTCAACTCACATTGCTATTATCTTAACCTTTCATCTCAAACTTCATCACGCACAACTATAAGCCAATGGCCTTTCCCTACATTATGCTACCAATTTTTTTAAGTGGACAACAAATATATATTTTAATTGGACCACAAATTCTCATTTATAGTAGAGGTTATTTTAAATTCTACAAGGTAAGACGTCATGTGTCCTTTTGTCATGTCTAAAAGGTTAATTAATTAATGTCTATGTTAAAGAAGTTTGAGCTAAGGTGGAGAGCCAAATTATGGCATAAATCGTTCCTCATATTTTTTTATGCATACAAAATTGGGGGATAAGTTATTGAGATGTCCTTGAGCATGGCAATCACATAACCGAAAAAGTAATTGCTTTCAAGAGAGAACGTTTCCTAAAGGGCATGCCATGCTAATTATGCTTACAAATTTGACCTTAAACTATTTTTAGATCATTGAGTATAGACTTAGATTTCACATAGCCTTTATTTGAAAGATTATATGTTATCCATCTTTGGTATTATAGGTCTCTACACAAGGCCATTTTAGGTGCAGATTAAGCCTTCACCCATAGAAATGTAGTCAAAGGGAGTATATTACACTTGAAGAAGTAGCTAATACACATCAAGGACCAAGCTTATTAAAACCCAGGTAAGAATGCAACCTTGGAAATTCTAACACATGACTTATCTAAAGCTTTCCAATGGCAATTGGAAATGTCTTGTGTATCTTCTCCCCATTGCTCCCACAAAGTTCACGACATAGCCTATCATTCTTCCCCTTAGCCTTCTTACACGGAAGCTTTTCCCTTCCAATATTTCCTAGTTTAATGCCCAAGCCACAACTTGGTCTCATACCTTGCACAATGACTTTGTGCTCCAATATGCAATGGGCATACTAGTGGAAGCTGAATTAAGTGTACTACTCCAAATTAATCAAGCTTTCCCTTGTTTTGCATGCATGAATTCCTTAAGCAAATGTTTTTATGACATGTTTTTAGGTTAGATGACTAAATTGTAGAGCATTAAATTTTACTCACATGTCACAAACTCATGCTCGGAGGAGTCACTCTAGACCACATGTAGCATAGTAAGGTTTAGATGATTTTTTGATTTGGGGGAATTTACAACCTATACGAATAGGAGAGGGTAGAAAAATACTTATTGGATGTAATCATGGTTTCTACATGTACGAAGGGGAATTTTTAATTCAAATTAAAACATGTATATGTACAGAAGAGGGATAAAAATTATGCAAGAAATATACACATGTTTTATGGTGGATTTTTGGATAGTGACACCACCCCAAAAATCGTGTAACCCCTTAAGAGAGGGAACATAAGGTAATGAGTTGGCCTTTATATGGGCCTACCATGGTGTGGAATACAAGAAAAGGCTTGCACATTCAAGAGACTTCTTTACACTATTTTCCTCAATGGATAGCTCGCATGGAACTTGTAATTCTATGTTTTTTAACCCTAAGCCCTTCTTGTTATATTAGTAGACTAATTCGCTACTTATATGGTATCAAAGTGAGGTTAAGGATCTCAGGTATCTAGGTTGATTGAATTCTCAAAAGGAGGTAGAGTAAGGGCATCCAATAACTACTTTTTCACAAAGGTAGGGCAATAAGGAACTGTAATGGATAATGGGTTAGAAGCAAGGATGCCATGGACTAGTTCTCTAGGTAGAGTGACTTTAACCAATAGCAAACTCAAAGAGTGGAGAAGATCTATAAAATCTCCCATTTGAAATTAAAGGTTAGTGTGAGATTCAATTTTGATGTAATAGATGCATTTTGAGTAGGCCAACCTATATTCCCTTGTGTATTTTCATGGAATGAGAGCTCATTCTTAGCTATGGAGGCTAAAGCATGCTGAGTTTCCTCTCCTTGTTTTCCTATATCTTCCATATCTCACAAGGTGAGCAAGCAATTTCTTTCCTATTTCCTACTCATCTTCCTTGGAAAAAAGGGACTCATCAATCAACTAAGCTAATTGCACCTAACACAAATGAGAGAGAGAGAGAGAGAGAGAGAGAGAGAGAGAGAGAGAGAGAGAGAGAGAGAGAGAGAGAGAGAGAGAGGAGAAGATTTTCTATCTCTATCCCAATTGGGACAAGGGATTCTTTGTAATCTTCAGGTTTTTCACCTATTGAGACATTTCTCAGTAAAACTCCCTACCTCTAGTGAGTCTCTAGCCCAACTTTATGCCTATTCCATGGCAATATTGCTAGCTTTATGTACGGCTATTACGATTCCATTTGCGAGAGTAGATTCCTTCCATATTCAATTTTATCCCATTTCATGACATGGATTCTGTTAAATATCAATAGAAAGCTTCTTAAAAGCTCATATTTCAAATATATGATTTGCAAAGGCTAAACCCAAGACATAGCCAACATGGTGCTAGACCAAGAATTCAAAATCTTATCTTTGGATAATGTTGAGGAAGATGCGTATGGTAATCCCATGTGGATGAAGAAAATGAATTAAAAATGAATTCTTATAATGAGAGAAGACAAGATGGATGCTATTTCTAGTACATACTCATCCAACACATCTCTACTTTGAAATTATTTCATATGCTTGCTTATCTATCCTTGAATGGATCCACCATTGCCTTCATCATCCAATTTATCACACTATTAATCAGAATTTGTCCTACCATATCAATCTAGTTGAGCCATTGAAGGTGGAAATTTTTAATTTATGGATAAACAAATTACTCTAGTAGAAAAACACATAAAAAGAGAGCTTCTCATTAAAGTGCTAAATTCCAATGCCTCTTTAGGATTGCCCATTTTAAATATGAGTTACCTTTGCCTCTCTCGCCTACGAGTTTGTGCTTATTACCCTACCTTCTCTAGCCATCCCAACATTCACTCCCTTGCAGTTATCCCTCCCTTTGCTTCCTTGCTTCGTTGTTGCCATCTTCCTTCCCTCCTTGCCTGCTATCCCTCTTGCATAGGCCAGTCGAATTTCAAGAGGATTAGGATGAGGAGTTATAGAGAAAAGGATCTACATTCATGTTTGTTGGGTAATTTTATATTTTTTGTAGGTTCTGTAAGACTTGGGCTAAGAGTCTCTCCAGCTTTAGAATGCATAGTCCATAGGGAGTCCATAAAACAAGTTAAGTCCACTAGCTTAGATAGAATACATCTCTTACTTATACTGTTGGTGTTTCCTTACATGAATTGTCCCTATCATATTAAGTTGTGACATGCAAATGTGTTAAGGGTTGTGTCTACCCTTGCAATTGTGATAGTCACATGCAAACGCGTTTTGAAATCAGATGAATTGTTAGGATCCATTTGTACATTTAGACACCTAGGATGTAAAGATAGGCATATGCATAACTTTTGCATTTAAAGTGATAATGGGACATCTCATAAGTATGAGAAAGACCATTTGCTCCATACTCTAGATACGATGGACCAATGTGGCCTTCTTGTAGATTCCTACATGTACATGCAACTCTTACAAGGGTGTATAACCAGAAATTGTTAGAACAGTCTTGTCATTGTCTCTCTCAAGTCCAGGTTCCGAGGGTGTTGGTCACCTGCACTTGTGTCATTGCTCATTGTAGCATAGGTGTTCACAAGTGTGGCATATGTCCTCATGTCATATTCTAGTGAGAGGTGTAGGCTAAATCATGAAAAGCAGCTCCCGTGCACACTTAGGTTAGAAAGAAGGCTTGTTCATGATGACGAATGGAGGCTCTCACCTCCACAAGTGTTCAAGGGTTTAGAAGGCGTTGCAAGGTTCAAAAGAGGGATAAGGTTAAGTGAAATAACTAGGAATTACAAGTTATAAATCACTGATCCAAATGTTTACATCAATTCTAATCAAGGAAAGGAAAAATAAAAAAAGCCCCAAATTTTTTATGAGAAGATAGTGCAGGAAAAGAGGCATTGATCTATTCAAGAGTCAACTTTGAGAGCTAATAGCATGATCTTCAAGCCAAATTCTCAGTAATTTAGTGCATCTAGAAGATTCCTAGTTAGTTGTGGATGTTGTCAGTGATAAGATGCATCCAACCAATGTTCAGCTTTTTTTTTTTAATGATTTTTCAATATCCGAATCTAGTCTCTTGCCATTGTGTCATTAAGCCATTGTTGATGCTTGCAGAATCAGCAAAAAGTGATTGATTGGCAGGGAGAAGCATCTACTCAATCCAAACAAGTACTTATCGGATGGGTGCGCCATTTTGCACTCGAGTCAATAACAGCTAGGTTGAGACGTGTGCAAAGTGTTATGTCCATTGGATATGATTTTCATACTCGATCACGCATTATACACCGTTTTCCTCCTAGTGTTATGCACCACCTTCAAAAAGCACACTCCTAGGTGTGTTATCTGAACAAGTACTTATGGAATGGGTGTGCTACTTTGGATGTAGGTCAATACCACCTGGATAGAGGCCTCTGGAAAGTATTTAGTCCAGCGGACATGTTTTGCATGGTCGACCAAGCATTAATCTTTTTTGCCTTGGTGTGATGCACAAGCATAAAAAAACACTATCCTAGGTGTGTTATTCCAAGTACTTATCGGATTGATGTGCCACACTGCATGTAACTCAATACAAACTAGGTTGAGGTATAGATTGAGTGGCACACTACAAGAACTTGATTCGAAAAGTCTTGAGGGAATGCTCCAAAAAGGGGGCAAAGCATGCATAGCCTAAAGCGTGTGAACTTTTTTCAACTTTTGCATCCCACGTTGCACCTCCTTGGACCCTCTTTCCCCCTCACACCTACTCAAGGCCTCCCTTATAGCCCTCCCTCTCCCCTCACAACTCCCCCACTGGCCTATAATGATTCTTTATGCCCTCACAAACTCAATATGTACTCAACCTCTCCCATCATCTAGGGCAAAGGGGCACATAACAGGGCGCCCGCCAAAAGGCACCCATTTTCATGAGTACCAAGGCCGCCAAAATTCCAAACCTTTGAAATGCAATTCTGAGCATATCAACCCATAAGCAGAGTAAAACAGGTCTAGAGTATAGAGAACTTTTGAAATTCACGTTACTAGCACCCTGTATCCTCATAACTGGTCTTCCCTACTACGAGAGTATTCAACTTACACGATCCTTCAAATGCGAGTCAAGTGAATTCAAACGAATGTTGCCAGCCACATCACTCGTAATCACTTTCTAGTTACATGGTCTGTCCTACCACACAACTCCTCCTATGCAATGCTACAGTAGGCACAATGGTGGCTGATATCTAGCTTTGGATATGCAAATCTCCATTATGGCTCCATCATTAAACGCAACAACTTTACATCAATGATCCTGCAACCTCTCCAAGACCTTTAAAGGCAAATCAACGGGCCAATCCACCTCATTGTGCTACAACCAATCAGGTTGCAAGCAACCAACTCTTCCAAATCTCAAACATGTATAAGAACGACAAAAACCAACTGAGAAAAATGATGCCCAAGATGCAATCGTCTGAGCCACTTTGTGAGTGCAAAAGGTGTTTGATTGAGAGATACGTAGTTGTGAGCAATAATCTGTGTTGTGACGTATTGTTTGACGCTAGGGGCCATAGAGTTTGCCGATGTGGAGGGATTCATGTAAAATCTATGTTGCTCTCCACACTACCAAACACAACTAGCAACAATCAAAGAAGGTCTTTGCAAATCCAAACGTGTGATTCTCATCAAGCAATGTCAAGCATAGCCTCAACCCAAAAGAAGCGCACACTTCAATAGATGTGGATGGTTAGTCACATCGCCTTCTAGGTACTTTTTAGTTGCTTCAGAGATTTATCACATTGTTCTCCATCAAAATCTGTGAAAATGTCTGCTAATGCCTTAGAAGCAGTAGAAAATTCCTAAACGACTGGCAATCCTATAGCATAAAGGGTCGTTTTCAGCTCTTGCGTGGCTTATTTCTAGCCTGGCGCTCAGTTATAGCACTAATTTATGTGCATAATTAGCATAATTTTATTATATGCTTAGTTAGCATCATTATGCTTAGGCAGTATCATCTTGTATGCTCACATCATGTGCTCAGTTAGCATTAGCTTATATGCTCAGTTGTTTCTTATTCTCTTATTTCCTTTCTTTTGTTCACTTAGCATCAAAGCTGCTCAGTTAGTGTTGATTGTCTTTCCATCTTGTTTTTGGATAGGACAAGTCCACACATTAGATTCAGTGTTTTTGAACACACATTTCTGTCTCTCAACAAAACACCATCACACACTGTTTTGTATGTTTGTCAACACATAACACGATCTACTAATTTGTGTTTTTCAACACAAGACAGTAATTGCATTGGTATCATGAGTACCATGAAAACCAGAAGCACTCAATCTTCTATTAATGGAAGGAGCCAAACTTTGCATCACCTCTTTAGAAGACCAAGAGTGTTACCTGACCCTCCACGAATGCCTAGCCCCTAGCCCCCCACCAATGGCTGGCCCAATAGTGGTGGTTCATCTTCCAGTAGTTGCATGTGCAACCCCACTGGCAAGACCCAATTATACCAAGAAAAGAGTAGAGAGAGATTGGAATGAAGAGACCATGCATGCTGCAATGGAGGCACATGAAAATGGATTGTCAATACAAGGCATGAGTTGGTCTGCCTTGGGTGCATGGTTGGAAGGCAAAACCACCAAAAAACAAAAGGGACCAACACCTATACTATCTATAGGAAGAGGAGAAGGCATTAGTAGAGTGGTGCTTTGGAATGCAAGAGTCAGATCGAGGCATTGTGGTTTATGATTTAAGCTTAAAAATAGCCACTATATGTCAGACTCGGCCCACCCCATTCACAAATGGTGTTCCTGGAGGCAAAAGTTGATGGGATGGTTTCTGCAAAAGACATCCAGAGCTAGCATTCTGAGTTGCAGAGCCACTTGATCACTCAAGCATAGTGAGTCTCCATCCTGAAATAGGTGCTTCATTTCATGACAACTTGGAGACAATGTACAATCTCCACCAATACCCACCTCATAACAGATGGAATGCAGATGAAACTGGGGTGCAAGGCTCCAAAGATAGAGGAATGAAAGTACTTGCTCAAAAAGGGTCAAGGCAAGTATATGGGCTAAGGCCTGATTCAAGGGAGCAGTGTACCATTCTTTGTTGTGTGAATCCAGCTGCATTGCCCTTTCAAGATATTACATATTCAAAGGCAAGAAAGCAATGCAAAATTATCTAAGCCAATGTGAGGATGGAGCTATCATGTCAAGGCAGAATAAGGCTTAGATGTCAAGCCAATTGTTTGCTGCATGGTTTGAGCATTTCAAGAACTCCCTTCCAAATGGAATCACACCAACTAACAGGCACCTACTCATAATTGATGGGCATGGGAGCCACACTAGTTTGGATGTTATGGCCAGAGCAACTGAATGGGGTGTTGATATTGTGACATTGCGAGCACACACTTCTCACAAACTCTAGCCCCTTGATGTGTCGATCTTTAAGTCTTTCAAGAACAACTTCAACAAAGAGAGGTCTGTTTGGCTAATGAACAATTTTTGTCCCCAAGTTTCAAAGACAAATCTTGCTAGCATATCAGCCCGAGCTCTAGCTATCACTCTCATGGAGTCAAACATAAAGGCAGGATTCCATGCCAATGGGATCTGGCCATTCAATAGAGAATCTCTTTGTTTTGACCACTTGCCATGTAAAAACATTGAGGTTATTGTTATAGAGCCTACTATGTAGTTGGAGTCGAGTTCAAAATTTGCAAAGGCTAATATTAGTCAAGTTGAACAACCCAGACATGAAGAACAGCAAGCATTGCTAGAGGTTGATACTAGACAGGTTCCATGCACACCAGAGAATGCAAACTAGGAGGGAGTAGCAGTGGCAACCCTCAATAGCATGGGCACAACAAATTTTTTGCAAGAGAATCAAACCCTGGATGCACGGGTGGTGGACCTACTACAAGTCCCTCGTGAAAATGTTACCATTGCAAGGGTGCAAGGAGAGGCATATGTGGATTATAGTCATTCAATTATTCTAACATCTGATCAATATATATAGATACCAGCAGGCCAAGAATGCAAAGAATATGGAGTGGAGAGAATGAAAGAGGCAAGGAGGAGGAAGAAAGAGCTAAAGCAAAGGGAATCACAGCAAGCAAGAGTGGCCAAAGAAAAGCAGAGAAATTGAGGAGTGACAAGCAAAGGCATCCAAAAAGGCATGGGAGATTCAACAAGCCCAGTTTGAGGTGCAATTAAGGGCTACTTTGTGGGGAGGTGTTTCTATGCATAGTGAGAGTCATATCTCCCTACATGTGTCTATTGCAGAGTAGCACATGGCTCGTGCCCATCATTTTGAATCTTTGAGGGCTAACAAGTCAAACAATCAACTAAAGTCATCGACACCCCCCAACCTTTGAAACATAAGGTTTTGAATTGCCCTTTTTTGAAGGCCAAACATATTTGTTGGATTAAAATGATGTAGTTGTTGGATTACAAAATGCCCTTTTTTATCAATCTCTGGCTCATATTTACTACCTTCATTTTGCAAGCATGCATCTACATTTCTCCTGCAGACTTTATTATCCAATTTTCCAAATTACTTGTCATTCCTAGATAGAAGAGATCATAGGCTTTTCCAACATTAGTAAATTCCACTAATGTTTGCTCCCTAGCTCATGTGAGATCAACGGCATGTCAATTAAGTTTGTCATGATCACAGTTAGTCATAGAGGATTTTCTATGCTGTTGATGTCTTTTCTCTTTTGGTTACTATTTGCTTACCTCCACTTATTCTTGCTTTGGAAAGTCCTACACTCGCTATGACTTACCCATTTTGAAAATCTTGTACCACCATCAGTTAATTATAAAATGGTTTGATGTTAATTATGTCATATTTGATGCCTAGATTATTAGATAAGCACTTGTTGTGGTTGACATGTTTGGCCGGGCTTGTGGGGATCCAAATATACTATATGCAATGACTACCTTCCTTGTTTTCATTGTGCTCACGGCATGCTATGTGTGGAAGATTCCAAGAACAGTAGACTTGGTTGAGAGCAAATATGCGCTGGCTCACTGTAATGCATACATGCTACTGTACCATGAGAACAAATGGCATGGCATGTAGTGAGTGCGACACAAATGAGGATCCCATCATCCATGGCTACATGTTGCTTGACAATCACAATGCCTTTTATTGCCAGCTACAAGATTTCATGGCTGCAAACGATATATACACACACACCATCCCTATCCATTTACGTTGTAGGAGAAATGGTTGCATGATGGATACCCACTAAACAGACACACATCATCCCTATCCTTTTACACTCCCTCTCAACTCTAGTGACTCACTTTAAAATGTCTTTTTGTAGAGCTCTTTTCTCCATAGCTATGTTATAACTGGCTTTCCTATTATCTTTCCCTCTTTCCTGCCTGTGTGTCTAAGAAGAAGTGGAGAAACAACAAAACAAAAAAGACCTCTCTTCCCTCTCTCTCTTCTCAGACAGTTTGCACTCCCACCTCCTCTTCTCATATGCACCACCTCTTTTGCAAATTGTGATTTTGCAAACAGTTATGTTCTTGCTCAGCTGTTGCTGCTAACTAAATTGACACTAATATAGGAGCCAAAATGGCCTTTTATGCAAAACCCACAAAACAAGAATCTTGAATTATGCAAAGCGTGATGGGCTCCCTCCTTCCCCTTGGTTCGCTTGAGGTTCACTTAATCCATTGGGGGGTCAGTTGACATGCGACGGGCCTATGGACACTGAGGAGCGATAGAATGAGGCCATCCATGGACTACTAATGGACCTGAGATTCTAGTTGAGCTTGAGCAGGGTGCCACACAGAGGAGCACATGGTGGAAGTGAAATGGTTGACTAGGCATCTGAACAAGCCACAATTTGTGCTTTGAAAGGCCACATCTGTGAAGCCATCGCAATGTTGGAGTAGCCCATGTCTGCCTAGCTAAGCAGACCCATTTTTTCATGTCGCATTTTGCCAAGTGCTAGATATGACGGTTTCAGGGTCAGTGAATTGCTCCCAAAGTTTTGTTGGAAGGTGATCTATGCATTGCAAAGGCATTCCCCACACCAATTGTGTAGAAGAACCAACGAAGTGAAGCTGGGTAGCCTGCAAGCTCAGGGGGCACAACACTGGCCCCTTTACCCTACTCGTCCCTCATTTACTGCATCCCAACCTCACACACAACTCGCCTTCGCATGGAGCTCAATGACCCCCTCCTCCCTCACCCTATGTCCCCTCCTAATAGCCCTCACCCTCTCTATCACACTAACCATCTCACTTTTGTGTTTCCCTCTCACTAAGCCTCGCCTCCTACTCAATGTAGCACATAATGAGAGGCTCTAAAAAGAATAATCTCCCATTTCATGAAATCAACACCAACATCGTTACTTGCCCCACATTGCACTCTCTCTTCCTATACTTCTTGGCAGCATTCACTATCTCCAAATCGAAGGCATCCCCACTCAAAACCATCTAATTCATTCAATGTGTTCATATCTTCCTTGGGTTCACCATTTAAGACAGTTTGTTCACATCTCATAAGATTTTGTCTTACAACTTGCATCATGTAGTTTGGGCATTCGGTTTGGTTCGTCTACACTACTCCATGATTGATTTACTAGGAGTCCCATGAGCAATTTGCTGATGTAGCTAATGATTTTATGGTGGGACACTTGTACATGGTTTCGGAGTCCTTATCCTTGTGATGTGGATTTGAGGTTTCATTAAGAGTCTATTTAGACGAGATTTAGACACACATATATGACTTAGCGATTAATTGCATTTTTTAGAAAATTATAATTTTCGTTTGTATACATTGCAAGCATGTGCCCTTGCCTGATCAATGTGCTCATAATACTAGTGCCCATCCACTCTTCAGGTGTAAGATCAAGAACACAACAATCATGGAGGATTGGGGATGGACTTGATATGCGTGTGGAGGTAGACGTTCAATGTTCTTCATTTGTGAAACTGAAGGGATAGATAGAGGCTCATTTCTTGGTTGAGGACTCCAATTCTTAGGTGGGTTATAGTCAAGTAGTTGGTTGGACACTCCTCTGTGCATCGAGCAAGCACAAGTCCTTTGAGGCTTATTGTAATTCTTTTGGCAACCTATGGAACTTGTGTCTCTTTTGCATATCAATATGTTTCCATTGTCTCTCATTCTGTGTGATCTTGGGAGTGACGGAGTAGAAGCTTGCCACCAAATCTAGAGTACATTGAGTGTATAGTGTAATGTTGGGCACATGCAATGTATAGTTTCAAAGATTGTCGATCTTGTCTGAGATGGGTGCATTCATTGCAAACTTCGTTTATATAAGATATTGTCAACAAGAGAACCCATTCTCTCTCCTTTGCGTCTCTTTTTCTTTCACACTCTCCAAAGAGACCAAGAAAGTGGACTACACATCCCATTTCTTGCAAAGGTTTTTTGAGAATTTCTTTGTTATTAAATAGAGTAGTTGCACACCCAAGTGAATTGACAAATCAATGAGCTTGTGCTTCCCTAATATAAAATTTAATTGGTACAATCAAAGTTTTTATAAGAACATTCCATTTGAACTCATTGATATTAACGAGTGTCAAAAGATGGGTGTACAAGACACTATTTTAAACGCATTAACACCATGTGGGAAACTTGTTGTAGTCTATAGATTGTACATTCTTTAGGTTGTAGGCAAGGAGGTGGGATTCCCTTATTTTGATTTTTTCAAGAGGTGTAGGTTTGTACCTTGACCACTTGCTCAATTGCTTGGTTATATGGAGTAGTTGCCTTGGTCAGTATTTGATTAGCTACCTTGGAGCAATGATCTTGGAGTCTTCTTGCTCAAGACTCCAAATTTGGGCTTTCATTTCTTAAGCAGCTAATCTAATTCTGTGTGCGGTGGGATGAGTAATTTTTTAGGGCCATGTCTTAACAATGTTCACTCAACGCAAGGGAAATTTGCGGTTCGCACTTGTACTACATTTGAATATTTGGTTGTCCAATTTAATATAAGCGTGCTTCAATTTCTATAATTTTGTTTGTAGTAAGCCTTGTCATTTAGCTTTGGGCTTTTCAAATAGCAAAGAAATGATGCTCCACAACTCATCACTTTATATTATGGAGATCTTCTACATCCTCTCCAAGTTGTGTTCTTGGTGCATGCAGTAGTTAGCTATACTAGCCTTAATAAACAGGGCCAATTCTTTTAATAATATCGCGTGCTTTAATAGGACATTTTGTTAGATCTATTTGGCATGGTCTACTATTTTGCATTGTGTGCTACAAATGTAGGCATCATATAGACTATGGTAACATTCAAAGGAATGATGGCAACAGTATGAATTTGGAGATTTTTTGCAATCCCATATTTATGGCTCGATCAAAATGGTGGATGGAAGTACAAGAGGAACATCTAAACTATACTAAACAAGGAGATATCCTATTGATGTGGAACCCTAGTCTCACAAACCATCTATGAGTCCATGCATACTAACATCGCTCATCTCCCTCTACTGCCAACCTCATGGAGGAATCGAGAGCCAACCATGGCAACCTCTATCTCCCTGATGTGCAGTCCCCATATGATCTAACCCGGTGTAGATATGTGATGGTCTGAAAGGCTGCATCTAGCTGGAGTGAAAAAGCACCAAGAATTTCAAGGGATGCGAATATCAAGGACAACTTAGCTCAATCATAAAACTCGAAATGCAAATTTTAAAAAATCAACATTTTTAGCTTCTCAAAGTCGAACCTCCAATTAGACCTTCCCGTGGGCCAAGCCAACAAGATGAAATTTCATTCATGTGATCTGCCCAAGATGGTGACACAAAAGGGGCAAATTGAAAAGAGAGAGAGAGAGAGAGAGAGAGAGAGAGAGAGAGAAGAGGGGAGGGAGGGGGGAAGAAAACGATGGAGGGTACAAATAGCAAGATGGAGGATCTCAAGGGATACAAATAGCAAGTGCAAGTTAGCCTAATCGTAACAAGATGGTATGCGAAAAAGGGAGCAAGATGGTGCGCGAAAAAGGGAGCTGAGAAAGAGAGAATTAGCTTAGTAAGCAAAGCTACGCTTGTGTCCTCATCATCTGGGTTTCTAAACCATGTCCGGCCAAAAAATATATGAAGTTCAGTATGCAACAATTCTATCACAACTCAAAATGTCAATAATGCAGAGGATGATTCCCTCATTATTGCAATTAAATACAAACACATATTACCCATTCTGTCCTTAGATCTATCAAGAACTTGAAATCAGTCATAAAAAATGCAAAACTGTCAAATTACTTCTCTGAATAACCTGCCTATTAGCAAAGTTTGATGTTAATAGTTTGGCCTGTAAATGCATAAATTAGTGCTAAATGCCATAACTAGGAGCTACCAATTTCCTTTGACAATTCAAGTTATTCCAGATCTTATGAAATAACATCGAATGACAAATGCCAATAGAGCTAGCAAGACTATGAGATTTTCTCATTCTCCCAAAGATAAGTTGCCTTCGCGTGCGATAATTACCGAGATGCACAAACCCTTTCGTCCTTTTTCCCCATAACGCAATCAAGAAACGTACCGAAAATGGCTGTATTGCAACAAAATTGTGGCAAGCTCCCGTAGAACAGGAAGGCATCAAAGGAAACTGACTACAGCAGGGAACATAGCTTAGGAACACAGCAGCATAAGAAAATGAGTTTAGATCTCTCTTATACAAGCAATCCTTAGCTCTTTCTGTCCAATATCAACTTGCTCAAAAGTATTTCCAGAATGTTAGTAGCCATCTGAGGCTGCCACGTAGTCCTCACAGACCTCTGAACTTACTGGAGACACTCCCCTTTCAAAAGTTACTGTCTGGAGTCTTTTTCCAGTCCAAGAGGAGAAGAGAGCATTGTCCATGCGACACAAGTATCTCATCTGCTTACACGACAGCCAGGTCATTGTCCATGTGACTCAAGTATCTCATCTGCTTTTGTCCTCTGCTAAACACAAGCCGTTATATCCTACGCTTCCTACCTTTCCAGGAGGGTTGCTGCGGGGGGGCACTTGTATCTTTGTGGATAAAGATGAAACCCAATTCCTCAAGGCACATGCCAACTGACAAAGTAACCCAGACAATGCAATAGTTTATTCATATAGTGCAACGTGTCCCAACAAGCATACTTATATATGTGAAGGTCCCAGATATGCGCACAAAGGCAACCCTTCTCAACCTAATCAACTAATTTAGCAGACTCCCAACAAAGAGCCAAGCTACTGTCCTCCCTAAAGCATCAAACATTACTGTTTCGGGAATATGAAAAGCCTCATTTGAAAAAGTAAGGATCATGGACAGAGTCAAGAAACTCCCGTAAAAATTGGAAAGTAAATCATCCCCAGCTAACTTCATACGAGAGAAGTACCTGCCTGCTTCACTTAGCATAAAATATTCACATCTTCAGAGATCTGACATTAACCCAAAGGAAAAACTTCACCTTCAATCACCATCTACAATCTCCCAGACCATTTCACTGAAGACAGAAGACAACCATAGAGCATCTTCACTCTCAATCACCATCTACAATCTTCCAGACTATCTCCATTGAAGACAGAAGACAAACCATACATCATCTTGCATACTCTAAGAATGTATAAGGATAGATGGAAGTTGCTCATCGGTAGCAACCATGTCAGAACCCAAAAAAGTGAAGGAAAGGTGCTCATGTCCACAATGACTGTAGCTCCAGTAATCAGCCTCCTGTACACATGGTTGGGGGGGAAGGGGGGGACTTGCCTTCATAGCATCCTCTCAGACATGCATAAGACAACATAAGCTCTACTTTTGATAACATCTCAAACAGGCAACAGCAAACATTCCATTCAGGTACCCATCACCATTTTTGTCTTAAAGAGTGCATGTAGCCCTGCCCTGTCAAGAGCTTCGCCTTTCCCTGAATATTGGCAGTACCGAGTACATTTGTGTAATATCCGCATTAGCCTCCAAATCTTTTTCAAGATTTTCTCAAGCTTCTGCAAGTCCAGATCATGTGTTAAATCCTCTCGATTTATATTTGACAAAAGGAATCACATGAAAAGCATAACAGAAAGTAACATCACCGCTACTCTCCATCAACAACCTTTTTGTAATACAGCTCAATGTCATAAAAATTAGAAGAGTTTAAGAGCTGCGGCAACAGCAGAAGTATGTAGCTTCTACGCTTAGCAAAGGAGACACCTAAACATCAAAAGGGCTGAAAAACCTCTAGAAAATCACTGCAGGCCAATATGAGGCACCACTCTTCAAGGACAGCACATTGTAAAACTCCATCTTGAATGAGCCAATATCAGAGGCTAAGGTACAAATGTATAGCTTTGTAAGACTAGAATATATCCAATTTGTTATTATTCTAAGTCCAAATCCTTTTTGAATTCTTTTCAATCTTTCCAGGGTTGGGACTCACAAACCGTATAGCATTACTCAAGCAGTGGATGAAGTGCATCACAGCTCAGCATGTGACATGCACAATGCCTTACAGATCCATCCAAACACAAATTCAACACAACAAGTCCTCGAGGAGTGCTCTTGCCAACACAGAGCACACTGGATCAAAGGCCAGGAAACTGTACACTGGAAGATTGATCTTTGACGAATTCGGAAAAGCATCTTCCAAAGACCAGGAGGTCAGAAAGTTGACTCTGGGTGCCAGTAGGAGCAAGATTCTAAATTGAAAATTTTGTGCCTTTGCTTTTTACATCAGAAAAGACAACTTTCAGGCCCTGAAATATGCTACACTGCATTCTAGCATACTTTCACCATTGTGCGTGTATTTTCCTTGCTTGGAGAATCAGGCTAGAAGCAATCAACATGCAGCTTCCCCCATTTTGAATATTGCGGGGTTTGACCTTCGCCGCGGAGCTTTCATATGGAAGGTTTCAGCTCCCAATTACAAATCTTGATCTTAGGTGGTCCATTACTATCTACTCTTCTTTGAGGATACCTGCTAGATGACAAATTCACTGGAAATTTGAAAATATTTTTTGCTGTCCTGACAACAGAAGATCCAGGTGCAAAAGTAGAGGCCTATTCATTTCTTCTGCACAATCATATGGCTGCCCATCCTTGATCCTGCTCATTTTGGCATTCTCTTTTGCTGCCTCTTCGTCGAAGGGTTTCTCCTTTTGGCTTTCTTGTCAGCCGGTATAGGGAGGTTTCAGCAGGTGTAGGGAGGTTGAAATGTCAGACACCTCTCCTTTGTAAGAAGAGGTGTAGGGAGGTTGACACCTCTCCTTTGTCAGCAGGTGTAGGGAGGTTGACATGTCAGACACCTCTCCTTTGTAATTCTCTTATTTGATAGAGAAAATATCTCTTGCTCTCCTTGATGGTCTTAAAAGTAATATCTTTTACTTTGGAGCACATGACAGTTGTGCATCTGTCTTGCTATGAAGAAGTCACTGAACTTCCATGCACATGTATTAAGAGAACAAAACACACAAAAACGAACCAAAAACCTATGCAAAAGGGGAAATAGAGCAAAACTGCACAGTACTCAAAGCAAGGACAAAACTCTTTGTGCCACTGAATATAAAAGATGGCACATGTTTACATCCAACATGTGATGATAATAACCTTAGCGTTTGAATTTTTCTTTTCCTATTTTAGATTTTCAGAACATAAAATAAAAAGCAGACAAGAGATAGCTAACCTTCCAGGAAGCGTTTGAGAACTATTTACAGGTCCCCTTGCAGTGGCTTGGCGTCTTGCCCTGATTTCCTGATCCCTGTCAATGCGCATTGCAGCTACCTCTCTTTCCATATTGGCCACCTCTCTTCGCATTTTCTTTGCTTCGACATCCATGGCCTTTGTCAAAGTATCATTTTTCTTTGCAAGCATCTAACAAGGACCAGAAATAAAACTGTTAGCAGTCTAAAACACTCAGCTTGTAAAATATTTGTGATGCCAACTGCCAATGCAAAAGGTATAAGAGCAGCTGTCAAAAAGGGCACCTCAATTGCATCATCTTTGTCTTTAAGGCTTTGATCCTTCTCATGGCTAGCCTTTCTCAAAGCAATTACTTCCTTTTGCAACATATCATACAGTACACCAGACACCACATCACCCATTCCTTCAGAAGCCTCATTCTTGATGCTTAAATTCTCCTTCATTGTGTCATTAGATTCAACCCTAGAGACTGAAAGGGATCGATTCTGATGCTCCTCAAAGCCATTTGAAAAAGGCTTGTTTCTACTTGGCACAATTTCGGCTGGCCTTCCACCATCAAAGGATTTAGAAGCTGACTTGGCATTCCTAAGTATTGAAGAGCTAGAGACAGAGCCTCTTAGTTGTGAAACAGAATTACGCCGTTTACTATTGTAACCATTTGCTGCTAATCTGGAAGCATCCTCTGCTCCACCAATAGATTGACGCCTAGAAGAGCCGTTAATACCACTCCTCAACCCCTCCTCAGTGGCACTATTAGAAAGTCGACGAGAAGCACCATTAGTTGGACCTTTTAAACCTTCTTCAAGTACCTTGAGACGTAATAGAAATTTTTCCTGCAAAAAGGGCAAGGCTCAGTCTCATGCATCATGTTACACCATATATGTACGAAAATCGTTAACTAAAATAGGTACTCCCACAACCTTTAGTTGAGCTTCTGTCTTAGCTGCACGCTCTGCTATGCTCAGCTTGTCACGAAGCTGTTGCATCTCACCCTACACCTCGCACATGCAAAGAAAGCAATCATATTCAGCTGTTTGCATACATATATACAAGACAACATGGACAATCTGACAGTGCCTCAAACTGCTACAGCTATCTCTTTGCTTGCCTGCATGAACCGTCTCTCTTCAAGCCACTGCTTCACAGGCATCACTTTGTCGTTCGCATCTTTCCACTCATTTGCAACCACACAAGCCACTCTATTTGCTGTAATTTTTGCTCGTGCCAACTCCCGCTCAAGTGTTCTTTTTTCTTCCTGCCAATAATAAAAGGTACAGGAGTCATATGGGTGCAAAAGGAGACTCACATCAGTCCTATAGACGTTGAATCCAAAATCATCCTGTAGATCAATCGATATTCATTGTCTGAAAGATTTACAGTTATTGAGCTACTTAAGCTTTACAATCTAAACAACATATCTGTGCTTGTGCTACATTTCATTTTCTAATAGCCAGGAGACTATGCATATACCAACCTTAGTTGTTCAAAGGAAGAGGACAACTGACAACTCAAGTATTAACTTAGGATCTGCCAGTTGAAAGGACTGGCAGAGGCTCATTCTGCTCATGAGCAGTCCTTTCATAGCACAAAGATTCTTACCATCAACTGACAAACTTGTCGCTGTTGTTCCCGAACAGCATTTGCAGTAGCACCCCCAGCAAGAACTGCTTCTTCGAGTTCAGCAACTGTTGTACTCAGCTTCTCCACCTCAGCAACTTTCTGTCTGTGCATCTTATCCAAAATCTTATTCTCCTCCTGTCTCACAGTGAACCAAAGGTCAATTCTCCTGTCTTACAGAGGAAATGAATTCATAACACATGCAACATAAAAACATCTCTGCTTCTTTAGTCAAGTTAAGTGGAAACCTCAATAATTACAACTGCACATAAGCACAGCGCACCTGGCACATCTCTAGCTGCTTCATTAGCTCTTGGTTGCGATTCTGCAAATCATCAACCATCGAAGCCTTGGCTTCTGCGATTTGGACAGTCCTCTCAGCCTCTAGCAGAGCAGCTTCTTTAGATTTCGTCAATCTATCAAGGGCCCTGTTATCGTCTTGCAGTTTTGCAACCTGGGACGCGTTTTGTAAGAGCACAGCAGGACTCAACTTACATGACAACTTAAGTCAATTCCAACAAAATACTAGTCCTCTTCATTATGGATACCAATACATCAGTATGTCCAAAAGTGATAGCAAAGTACTTCTTGTCGTGCAATCTTCAATTCCGCCTCGAGAGGTGCAAGGATAGCCTCTATAGGTGGCATGTCCTCATCCTTCTGAGCAGCATGAACTCTTCGAAGTGTTGCCTCAGCTGCAAATTGAGCTGCAAGGGCTGCTTTTTTCTCATCATTCACCTTTTTCATTTCAAGGTTCTGCAGAGGCCATAACAGAAACACACTAGAGTCAACCCACACCAGGTGTGTAATACGAGGGCTGAGAATCCCTTAAAAATTAAAATGCCATTCTTGCACATCACATTTCCTTGGTGGTGTATTACCTTATTTTCCAGCAGAAGCTCTGTCTGCTTGAGCTTGTCCTCTACTTTCTCCAACACATCAGAAAGCTGGAAACACATCCCTTGGAGTCACTGATCCACTTCCTTCTAGAGAGAGAGAGAGAGAGAGAGAGAGAGGCGGGGGGGGCAGAGGGGGGGGGCTAGGACACTTCCTCTAAAGACCCATCCGGAGAAAGGGGGAGAAAGAAGGGGAATAGAAAAACGAGTCAGACAACCCCAGCCCACCCTACCTCTTCAAGAGCCTTCTCCTTTGCACGCTCTGTGAGTCTCAACGCCTTTATCTCAGCTTGAGCCTCTGCAAGTTCTCGATCTTTATCTATAAATGTTTGCCACACCATAAACCAAGGAAACAATAGCGTTAATGAGACTAATATTTCAATTTGTGAAGACACGACTTTTGCATACTGTGGTGTTTTGGAACAGCTACAACCAATGAAGCTGTTGACAATTAGCTCTTAAGAACAAGAAGGACGTTGGAGCAGGTATAGTCCCACTAAAATCAGGAGCTATTGGGAGCGTTTCTGTTTCAAGAAATGTGACGCGCTCAACAGAAATCTACTATCCAGCAAGGCAAGGGTGCCCGCAACTCAAACTTGCCGTTCACTCAAAAATTGTGCTCAGAAAATCCTTAGTATTTCCAAGTTCTGACGCATGAAGTTGCAAATATATTTTCAACTCCTCAGACAGTCGAAAACATAAATGAACAAATCTGAAAGCGCAAGCAAAGATAGTGTAAACGAGAGTTCCCTACCTCGCACTTCGTTCTCCAGTCGATTCAATTCCACCTTCAGTGGATTGGAACCGTGTAGCAGGTTGAATAGCTCATCCGTCTCCAAGCTCTGCTTGACAACACTCTTGCGTCTGGACTTTGAGTCCGATTTGGGCGCACTCGAAGGTATGTATGCATTGGCACCAAAATCGTAAGGCTGCTTCTCATTTTTGTAGTGAAGGTCCAGAAAGTTATCATCCTCATCGATGCTGCTTGCGACGTCCGACATTGGGCCGGCCGATCCTGTCGATGGGTCACATCAAAAAGCAGCTAGACAGCAGAACATGCGATCATGTCAAGCTTAGGCAGTAAACCCTGCAAGATTGATGCGAATTTGCAACCACAGCGCGACTACGGGCTCCAAATGTAGTGAGGACTCTGCGATGCAGGCAATGCGGGCGAAAATGGCGAGGATATTCGAAAAGTCGCAAAGACGGGGCAATGCCGGCAGGATTTTGGTTCCTGGAAAGAGGAGCTGGAAGCCACGGCCGGCGGCAAAGGGGAGCTATACGACTCGCAGCGGAACCCAGAACGAGCGTGAAGATCAAGAGGAAGGGATCGAGATGCAGGAGCTGTTGATGTTGCAGCTGCTTCAGCTACTGGCGTTGGAGATGGGGGCGCTCCCGTAACTGCGGACGTCTATGGAGCTCCGTGCGAGACGCTGCAGCTGAGGATGCTGTGTCTGTGGAGAGAGGTGAGCAGAATGGAGCTGGAAATGGAGCTGGAAGCACTGCAGCGAGGCAACGAGAGGGCAATGGAGGAGAAGGGGGGTGAGCTCCCTGAGGGAAGCGAAAGGGGAAACCAAAAATGAGATCTTTGAGTGCGGAAAAGGGAGAGCTAGCTGCTAGTGTATGGAGATGGGCGGTAAGAGAGATGAGTGAGGAGTGCTCATAGCAAGGAAGCAAAGGGAAAGGAAGGGACCTGGCTATGGCGGAGGAGGTTTTTCATCAGACAGCAAGCTTTCAAAAAACGATGGTTGCCAGGAAGAAGATGACCCAGTTGAAACGTCCTCCGCTTTTTCCTCGGTGTAAACGTTCCCCCTCCCTTAAGCTCCTGTGTAACTCCTCCCTTTTTTTTTTCTTTTTCTTTTTTGCCTTTTCTTTTTTATTTCTCCCTCGGTTTTTGAACACTCTTTAGAGCCCTTTCTTGGGGGGAGAAGCAAAAGAGTGGGAAAGTATCTCCCCCCCCCCCCCCTCCCCCACCCACCTCAACTCCCTCTCACCCCTACTACTCACGGTGCTTACACATTCGCCCTTCACCCAAACTTGCACACGTTCTGGGCGGCCACGATTCATCAGCTTGGACTATGGACATGTTTGTCACATCAGCTCGCCTTGGCCGGCACCCTTCGTGTGTAACCACCTAGATATTATCTTTTCCTCTTTCCTGAGAATGCTCGAAATCTCCGCCCTCCTTATCCTCTCTGAAACAGGCACCACATTGCACATCACTTGTAGAAAATGCCTACCACACTCTTTCCTCCTTCCCCTTATCTTGCTAGGAAACCCCCTTGCTTCATCATATCTTGTTTAACATAAAAGATGGCAATTGTGATGAGGACTATCGTGAGCAAAATCGGCTCCCATTTACCATTGATCACTTGTCACCTAGATGAAATTCACTACTTCTTATCTTGTAAGATAAAACCACAACTTGAATTCAAGCAACCTATGTTTCTTGCTCCACCTCACATCATAATCTACCTTCGAATCAAAACTCTTCCCCCTCAATCCCACATAGCCTCCAGAGTCCCTATCCCTTCCTCCTCCCCATTTGGAACCCTCACCTTTGCTTGTCCTCCCTCTACCTTGCTTGTATCGCCATTCTTTGTCTTATACGCTACTCTATACCTCATGTCCCCCTCTCCCTACTCCTACTCCTCCTCGAATACCCCCCTTTCTCATTACCCTACAGCCTCCTTCTACCAACCCCTCTTTCTCTCTTCTCTCCCCGACCCATGTGCCCCTGCACATCATTGCTTCTTGGCTCTAAAGTGTCATATATCCCGCCCTTTTATCACGCTCCCTTGTTCCCTTCCCTCAATCGAATCCCTCTCTTGTCCCAATCAAAAAAATCTAAATTGGGCTCACCACTCCTCCCATCTTCCTCCATTAGTGACATCACCTTTTTTCACCAAGGCTGAGACTTCACACCTTCTTCCCATGTGATCCTCATATTCCCTCCTTTTCTGATGTGGCTATCCATCATTTCTTCCCCTTTCTTCTTACCACCTGTGAACCTCTTATCCCCAATTTCATTATCAAACATATTTCTAAGTTCTCTATGTGCATTTTTTCAGTGTTAACGTTTCATGACATCATATTACTAAAAAGTTGCCTTATTCCTCCCTTTGTAGGTACAACATTATGGTTTCACGATTTCACATTCCTAATGCTTTTCTCATCTTCCATTGTCAACCTTAATGTCCTTAATGAGGAGCACTTTTTACTAGCTTTTTGTCGTAAAATTACAAGGACACCTTCAATTTAAGGATCATTGCATCAAAGCATCTCTTTCAACAAATTGGTGAAATATGTATCCCCATATTTTTCATGTATACTTTCCCAACAATTGTGATGGAGCTTTATGTTTTTTTTTTTAAAATTGTCAAATATATTAGGGAGGGTGGTCAACCCTCGAAAAAAGTATCCTTGACAGTACTGAACCGGTGGTGAGTCATGCTTTGCTCTCCATTAAGACCAATCTGTGGATGGTCTAGGTTAGACATGCTACTAGCAGTGTAGGCCTTGGCGTCAACCTCTCTAGGCCAAGTTTTGTATTGGAGCTTTATGTTTGACACATCTTGGGTAGTACTTCATCATGTCAATGGTGCGTTGAAATCTTCTCTCTCTCTCTCTCTCTCTCTCTCTCTCTCTCTCTCACACGTGTGCATGCATGCATGGGCATCGGCATGTGCACACCTCATGGTGGTTGAACACATATATGCATGGGCTCAATGTCTATATAAAATTGTTTTTGGGTTCTTGTTCAACTTTTGAACTTTTAAGACTTTTGTACTTCAAATACTCACAATGATCAAAAAACAAGTAAGTTTGATTGCCATGTATTCAATCTACATCTTTATAATGTACACCCTTCAAGATTTGGTATAGAATAACTCTAGTTGATGGCTTGAAGCTTATAATGACAATTTGCACACACTCATTTGAAATTATATTATTCTTGTGAATTTCTAGCTCATTTTATTCACAAGCTATTAGAATGTGGTCTTGGCGCTTCACTAGACATTTATACATTGAGCACATTGGTGTTTCATCTACTAACTGTCTTTCCATTATTTATTCCATTAGGGTTCATGAATTGCATAACAACTACAAAAGTCAAGTTGTAATACATGAATGCCTTATTTTGCTACAATCAAATTTCATCAATTAAATTATATACAAAGGGTTGTATGAATAGTTATCAATACCATACAATGAAATTCAAACAAGAAGACTACTAAGCTCAATATAGCTTGTGATGTACAATTCTCAACCACGTCCTTAATACACGTACTTTTTTCTTTCATTTTCTACAATAAAGAAACACATCAAAATTGTGATACATGTGATTACAATGGTTTGCTTTAAGGCCTAAAAGAACTTATGTGGAAACACGAATTTTCATAGTATGTAAGCTAGTGTCAAAATACACACAATATCAAACAAAAAGCACCTTTCCTTGTGTGTACATGTTTGTATGGCATTTTCACAATGTCTAGTCATTACACATAAATGTAATGATGCATTTCCAATGCTCAAGATCTATGCATCCCAGTTGTGTGTTACAAAAATTGGGTTGACCAAGCTTCCTAATCTAGTAGTATTACTCATCCAAAGTGACTTTGGATATTATCTAATTTCTTATGATTGCTATCCAATTAAAGTGAACTTGATTATTTGAATGCCTCGATAGTTTCTTTCATGAACTATTCTCATATACCTACTTAGTGAGTTCTAGTTTTAACATATGTGCTAACATTCATATCATAACAAGATTACTTAGTATATTCATTTCTCATTTGAATTCTTGCATTGAGATTTACATCTATCATGTGTGAATTATTATAATCTATGTGTGCCTTTTGATTTAAACACATTTGCAAATTATAAGGTAGCACATGCTCCACATTTAAACATGATAAGATAATGCAATGGCAACACATCACTAACTTTTGCACAAAAACAATAGTAAAACATAGTACTATGGACAACTTTCATGGCGACCACAAATGCCCATGCAATCTATCTATCTTTATTTAATCACAATCTCCTAAGGTAGCTCCCATCCATTTACTAATGTCATTACAATCTACTCTCTTTTACATGTTCCTATAATATCATTTATCTACAATACAATATCATTTGTCTTGTATCTATAAAATTTAGAAATTGTGTGCTAGTTTTGGACTTCATCCTAAATGGCTAAGAATGGGGCTCTACTAATAATAAACTATGAAAAAAGCTGTGAGTTCCCTTGTATATGTGTGCAACTTTTTCCAATTCTCTTATGATCTACATTCAAACTTGTTGCCATATGTTTTGTTATGGGTTTCGACAAAAAGCTAGTGAATTTTCCATAAGTTTATAAGTTTTTACAATTAAAATTTTTGCCTAAACGGTGATATCATGGTGCAATGGCCTTTATTACCTTCCCCAAAACTAGAAGACCCTTATGTTTTATACATTTCTAGGATATCTCATGGCATAACTAGGCATAGGACTTTATAACCTCCATTCATTAAATTTTTGTCTGAGTGTCACTTGGTGCATCACTTCTATCACACAACAAGGCATCAATCCAAGTGACATATTTACCTTGCTAAGAAATGTTTTCAAAAAAAGAAAATTTTCATTACTAAGATGAATTAGAATTCTAAAAACGTTGCTTGGTGACCTTAATAATGCTACTTAACAACCTAAAAGTTAGAACATGCAAAGAAATGTGGAAACAATGAGATTGTTTTTTTAAAGAGTAGAAGCAAGCTTTCCATGCTATAGTGTATCATCTGCTCCTCCTCCCCATCTAACATAGAGCCACTCCTATTACTACTATGAGCAATATATGTACCTACTGTTCATTAAAATGTACATTTGCATGTGCGATAATTATGTTGGTTGTGGTACTATATTCCCACAATATTTCAAATCTAAAGAGAGTATCTAAATGTGCAAATCCAACAGCACTAGAAGAAGCACGCTACTATTCCATCTCATGATGGATATTGAAGGAGTCCATGTTTTCTCAAGCAATAGTCACCTTGATTCGACTCTTTTTTCAGTGTCTACTGCTTGTCATTTGCCAAGGAGAGCTCTTTGGATCAGTAGATGCCCCCGAGTTTTTTCAATCATAAGTTCTTATTTGGTTCTTAGAAGGGGCTGCTTTCTTTCATCCATCACCCATTTTTGTAGGAGACCATTTGCAATAGTCGAGGCTTTTCTTGAAGATGGTCCTTTATAATCTCTAATGCAGCCTTTCTTCTACTAGAAGGAGATAAATGTGTTGGCTTTGCAACTCCATTGTTGGTTGTCTTGTTTTCTAAGAAGAGCTGCAATTTCTCAGAGGGTTTGCTCACCGCTTCTTTTGTTTCATCTACTGAAGCTACTTCTACTAAATCATAAGGGCCTCTTATAGTCTTCTGGTTCAATAGTTTTTAGAAGGATTGGCTACTAGGTGAAATGTATGGCTAATCATAAAATCACTGCGATGTATATCTCTGCTCAGCCCCCTGGCAACAACATTCTTTTTTATAAGGTTCTTAGAACCTTGTTGTTTTGCACATTAGTGTTGGCAATCGATTCTTATTACTTTTCTTGGGCATCATGGCCTAATATAATTGTATTGGCAAGCTGACTCAGATATGGAAAACATTCCTTTGGCTTTTGATAATCAAAAACCTTTTATTGCCATATATATGGAGGAGAAGCACAATCCAGGAGTGCATTTTCAGGCTCACTCTTTCTTTTTTGCAAAAAGAGACTTCTATTAAGTATTAAAGAAAACCGTTAGAGCAAGCTCCATACGGGATACACCATGCAATGCATGAAAAGCTCAAGAGCCAAAAAGAAAGGATTGGGGCTGATAGTGCCATGTCAATCTGGTAGAAACCTCCGAGAAAAAGGGAGAACCCCTCTAAACTCAAAGAAATACAGTCCTCCTAGAAGAGGCTGCCCATGAAGGGCCCTGCATGCTAGCCCATATGGCTATCAAAGTGTGAACTGTGTCAGTCCAAATACCCATGAGCACCTGTGATGGGTGTATCTGGGTGCCATCCAAGGCCTTTGTACATCTGGCTCTCCAAATGTGCCAAGAGGAAATGCTAGCCAAAATCTCCCAAGAGGTGTCCACTGAAGCATGAGAAGCTCTGAAGGGAGTAAGTGGTACATCCTAAAGAGAGTAGGGCTCTATCACCTGCCGGTGAACCGAGAGTGCCCAAGAAGAAGGCTCACCCTCATAAAACACCTGGGGCCCAGTAAGGGATAACCATGCGACCGAGCCCCAAGTCATGAAGAAAGGGGAAGTATGAAAAATGCTGAGTATCCAAGCAACCCCTTTCCAAACAGTCCTCGTCTGACTGCAGTCCCAAAGGCAATGTCGCACTGAATCCTTTGTAGAATGACAGGTGAGGGCAAGTGGGATCAGCCCCAAATGGTGATCTCCACAGGTTCACTACAATCCCTCCATGAATAGAGAGCCAAAAGATGATCTTTCTATTTTTGAGGGATTTCCAGAGCCTAATCCAGAAATTCCTACACAAATCTACCGTGATGAAGAAGCTGTCCCAATGGGGGCTCTGGAGGGAATCCAACCCATACTGCACAGCTAAAATCTCGTGGCATTACCAACCGTGAAATGAAAGAAGGGAATCCCCCTCTCTCGGTGACCATGATCTATCCACTCCCACTAGGCTCACTCTTTCACCTTGCTTTATAGACTCATTCGTAATTTTTATGATGTCTCAATGGAAAATTATTTATGGGATTCAGAGAGTTCACTTTGATAGTGATGCATTTTTTGACTCTATGTCATGCTTGTATCTTCATTTTTTAATGGCAATTTTGATGCAACATGCCCCTTTTTTCTCCATAGTTTTTGTAAAAGTAGTAGACATTGCTCTTGACCTTCGTGAAAGGCAAGCAATAACACCCTCCTTGTTTCATATGCTTCCACCCAAATTCGAGAGGAATTCCCTCATTGCCATTCGGAGGAGGCTTCGCTAGCCTCTTCGATTGGAGGAACTTGGAAGGTTAGTGTTAGAAAAATTCCAAGCATGCATGTTCATGCCCTATTCATGCAAACCCATTTATATCCATGTGCAATTACTTGATCATCGTGTGAGGATGATCAAGGTATAATTCAAAAAAAGTTTTGAAGGTCAAGCCACTTTACAAAGACATATTGTAATCAATACACTACTCTCCTTATGTATGTGTTGGCAATTAAGACCATGTCTTTGATTATATCCAAAACCTTGTAATAAGCCTGTAAAACTGATAAGGCTTCTCCCTTAGTTGATATCAACTGATGTTAGTGTAGTACTTGACCTCTTTTGTATTAGGGGGAGTGTTGAGAACTATACATCAGTTTGATTGGAGTGGCATAAATCCACGTCCATGTGAGTGGATGTGGATTAGAGGATGAGGACTTTGCTTCTTATTTAGTGTGACTGATCACCCCCTTTGTATAGCGAGTATCACCTTAACCTTCCTTTAAGGCTGATAATAAAAGATTTACCCTTTGATTCTATTTGTGTGGTCTTCCATAGTTTGTATCCCTCCTCTCTCGTGTGAGCACATCTCCTCACCCATAGAATTCAAGATGAAAGACACTTCCCTACACCATTGGAAACACAACTGTAGATGCTCTAAAATGGCTTGTGCTCCAAACATACTGAGGTCATCCATAAAGATCCTCATGAAATCAGACAAATATGTCCTAAAAATCTCTTGCACGAAATCAGTCAAATACATCTAAAAATCTCTTACATGGCTCTCTAGAACATAGAAGGAGCATTCTCCATCCAAACCACATGACTATACAAACATAGACACCCCATGCTATGATGAAGGCACTCTTTGGTTGATCCTTTGATGCCATGCAAATTTGATTATAGCCACTGTACATGACTAGGAAATAGTAGACTTCATGTCCCATGACTTCGTCTAGAATAGAATCGATATAGGGCAATTCGGCACCATTGCTGAATTTAGCTTGTGGCAATCCACACAGATCCTTAGATTTTTGTTCTTCTTTGGCACAATCACCATACTTCAATTTCAAAAGGTAGAATGCACTTTCAGCCATAGATTAAGAAGTACGAGGTATACCATGCACCCTTCTTACATGTCAAGTTATAAGCCCACATAACTTGTTGGCAGCTTTAGCTTTTGGTCTCAATTCCTATGTCAAATGTTTATTATCTTTCATAAGATAGCCCCCAAGACCTTATGAATGCTCTCCAATGGTCATTGGCATGGGGATATATGGCATTGCTACTTGATGCACAAAAGGAGAGTCACTCGACAATTACCTCCACTAATTCATTCATGAAGTGATTTTGTTGATCCATCTAGATCTACCGTACACCACAAACTAGCACACTACTTGATCTACAAAGAAGTAAGCTACTATAGTAGCATTCTCCTTCATAGTTACACTACTTTTGACCATTTCATAAAGTAGTTTGTTGCAACCAAAATGTACCTCTTCCCAGATGAAGAGTGTAGGGAAATTGGGCCAATGAACCCAATCCCCCATTCCCCAAAAGTCAATAGTGTTACAATGGGAGTCAATGGTCAATTTCAGTTCTTGGACCTGCTTGCCCCCACTGATAAGCATCCCATTTCTTAATGTGCTCAAAGATATCCTTATGATCATAGGCCACCTATACATGGCCACCATCAAAATCTTCTATGCTTTTTCATGCTGTATTATGTTGCCTGCCTACAATTTGTATCATGTTGCATTCATGCATTCTATTCATGTCATATGCATGCATTCTTCATCATGTTGCAAGAATGCATTCAAGTTGCACGCATGCATTCTATATCATGCTGCAAAAGCATGCATTCTCCATCATGTTACATGCATGCATTCTCTATCGTGTTGCATAAATGCATGCATTCGTATCATATTTCATGCATGCAATCTATATCGTGTTACATACATGAATTTTGTATCATGTTGCATGCATTTTTCTCCATCATGTTGCTGCATGTGTTCTCCATCATGTTGCACTCATGCATTCTCTATCATGTTGCATGCATGCATTCTCCATCATGTGGCATGCATGCATTCTCTATCATGTTGCATGCATGCATTCTATATATGTTGCATACATGTGATTTAAACCCTATTGTATGCGGACATTCTATATCGTGCTGCATGTATGCATTCTACATCACCTTGCATGTGTGAATTATCCATCATGTTGTGTGCATGAATTCTCCATCGTGTTGCATGCATGCATTCTCCATCACGTTGCATTCCTAAGTGGTAGAATTTTATTGTAATTGATAACATATGCATCATGTAGGATCGTCATGTATCACATCATGTACATCATCATATTGCATCTTATCATATGTAGCATCATATCATGTAGCATTATCATGTATCATATCATGTTGCATCCTATCATATAGCATCATCATGCATCACATGAGGTTAGGAGACGAATCTTCAAAGTGAATTTGCGATGCTTGGTGGATCGCTCTTCACATTGAGGATGAGGTGATGAAAGCCATGGTAAATACTAGACAGAGGTGATATAAATAAAGAGGACAAACACAAAAATAGAAAGCTATGGATGAAGATGGGGGCACAAAGAGTTTGAATGTTGTGGAGTTGGAAGTACTTATTTTGAACATGCAACCAGCAGCAGGTGGGTAGGCAAATACACCTGCCCCCGCTTCACATATCTCTTTAAAAGTGTCAGAAGGGACATGTCACATCACAATGATATAGCCCAAAGATCATATAAGTGACAACTAAATTAGAGGAGGCTCAAGAAGAAGAGGAGTGTACTCATGCAATTTGTGCACGATTTGAGAAATCGCAAAGGATTTCCACTACATCGTTTCAATGCTTGCCAGACATTATCCAACAAACCTCATAGTGGTCATATCCTTTTGGCACTCATTGGAAGGAACATAGAGAACTTGGTGTCCAAGTATGATGTACTATCCATCTTGCCACTAGATGTAAAGGAGCAATATAAAATAGAGGAAATCCAAAGAATGCAAAAATACTCAACCCTAAGTTCTCAACCCATTGAGAAGCATGGGAGATGGAAGATCGTTAATTTTTAGCACCCAAAGATCTGATATCAAGCATGTGACACATACATTGACGTATATGGAAAAGAGCCTGACGTGGCTTTGTACTTTGCAAAGGTGTTACATATGCACTTTGTGAAAGGACTCCTAGTAGACGTCTTCTCGTGCTGGTGGGAGCATGAGAGACAATGCAGGAGCAAGTGGAGAAGCTTTGCCATAAAAATGAAGCTTGTTTTGAGGAGATTTGATGCTTGCAAATTGCAACAATAGATGAAGTTGCATGAAACACTATCACCACTCTAATGCAAAGTTACAAATCTTAACCAAATTAAATGCATGCTTAAGGCAAAAGTGCATTAACCATAGAGCAGCTCTGCAAGGGTCACAATTAGAGAACATAGAGATGTAAATATGTTGCCATACTTCCAAACCAACCTTTGTCAATGAAGGCACTTCTAGTGGGTAATGAAGATACCTCAGATATCCTACTTGTTAAACGGTTTATGGTTTAGGGTTTGAAGATACCTCATACCTTCTTGTAGGCATATGTTTCACTTTATGTGTTTGTTATAAGCCATGCAAGTAAGTGGGTTGTGCCCTCTTTGTCATTTGAGTGTGCACCATCGTTTTAATATGCATTTGGCATTGGTAATTTGTTGCTACGATATCTATGAGCTCATGAGGGATGTTGCAAACTAAATTTTTTGTAGTATCTAAATATAGACAAGCAATATATTATTTGAGGAATTATCATGCTTATGAGTCATGGAAACTAAAAATATTTCTATCTTGGAACCTAATTGATTTGAGGTACATGTCATGAGCACTCTCTTCATCATGTTTCCACATAGGTTCCATCCACCTTAGAGCACTCCATAGATCCTGAGGCATGCATGTTTTAACATGGTATCAAAGCTTAGGATTGCTCAATCTTTGAGACATTTTGAGTGTGAGATTTATTCATGAAGTGTTTTGCAAGGTTGCTGAGTGGTAGGTTCCGTCACATTGAGTTTTGTTTAGTGTCTCTCTTGTATGAGTGTTCTCTAGTTATGCACTTGAGAGGGTTGGAAAAGGAGGTTCTGAAGAAGAAAAAGATGGACTATAATATGAAGAAAAGCTCTGTGAACAAAATCAAGCAGCCCAAAGTAAGCAATCCAAAGCAATAGCCAAAAAGCAAGTGGAAATACATTAGCTCAATGCAGTAGACTCTATGGAAAGCTCTCCAATCTCAAAGTAAAGCATAGTCCAGTTTCAACAATGTAGACGCTCCAATGAAGGAGCCGTGTGGAAGTACATGAGAAAAAGTTCGAACAGAGAAGAAGTCACGTGTAAAAATCTTCTTCATCAACTAGAATCTGAATGCTGAAGGAGATCAAAGAAGACGCTGTAGAAGAATCCTAGTAGCCCAAATAAAAGTTGCAACTGTGTGCATAGAGAGTAGAAAAGCTCATAAACTGTGCGTGGATCATCTCCACAGCCGCCAACTACAATAGCAACAAAAGAATGTGAAAAACGAATCTAAGAGTAGACCAAACGATGAGAGCAACATCTCGAACCACCTGTGCAACCACAGCTCCTACGCTCCAATGGCTCATCCTCGACACTTGAACAGCACCTCCATGCACACGTGTAGCTCCGCCATCTTCCTTATCGCTCGTCAACGATTGCTCGAAAGGTCTTGCCATAGCTGCTCACGATGCTCTCTTAGTCTGATGACCACTAAAGTCTCCAATAGCTTCTCAGCTCATAAACCTTAAAATACAGTCTCCCAGCGGTGCCTTCAACACTCTCCAAAGACATCGACAAAGCAGTCTCGACTTGAGAAATGACTCTCAAGATCTAGCACCTGACGGCTCTTCAACGCCAGCAACTCCAAGCCTCACAAGCTAATCCAACCCTACATGAACGACTACCAACAGCCACGACTCCATTTGACCTCCTCCGTCCACGACGACCTCGTCCTCCTCGCGACACCGTTTCCATCGCTAACGTAGCCTCAAGTTCCCTTTTGTTTCTAAGGTTCAACCTTAGGACACGTGGTAATTCCACATGGCTGGTAAGATTTAACTCGAGTTAAGTGAAGGAGACCCGAGGTTGAGAGGTTTTCTGCCACATGGCAGATCAAAAGAAACCATGGTTAAGTTAACTCACCAGCACTAAGCCACGGTTAGAATTGGTCAAAAGATTTCCATGTGGCACAAATAAACCTAAGCACATAACCCCTTGTTAAGCACAGTTTGAATTCTGCATGCGAATCCCTGTGCCACATCATCAAGGGCCATTTCTCGATCAAAACTTTGATAAGTTGTAACTTTCAATCCAAGAGGAATTCGCACACGCTCCAAAAAGAAAAAGTGATCGTCTTTTTGAGCCCTATGCACTTGTCAAGTCAAAGTCATTGTTAGCAATTAGACACTTCCATTGAAGCAAAACGAAGCTCATGGTAAGACCTTTGTAACAAATGCTAAAGCAACGCATGAACGCAAAAAGCATGCCAGAAGCACAAGTGCATGAGATGACCATAGCACAGAAGATGGCATCTACACATAAAGCATTAAAGCACATGGAAGAACAAAGTATCATGCATCATGCTACATCAAGCAAAGAAGAGAATGCCATCGACATCAAGCATTGAGAAGTAAAAGCCTTGCCACCTTCAGCCCACATGTTTGTAAAACAAACCTAACCACCTGAGAGTATGAAAGCACCTAGGGGAGGATTTGATCTTGTAAAAGCCACACTTGAACACCTTATGTAGCAATGTATTCACTAAGGGGAGGTGATGGATTTGTAACTCAATCTGACCACCTTGTAGTAGCCAATGGATCATGGCACCAAGGGGAGGTGTTGAGATATGGTGCCATGTGCACATAATTAAAGGCTAAGGTATGGTATAGGAAAGAATTAAAGTAGCCACCCTAGGATATGGACTACATGATGTGGAGATGTCGATCAAGGATATCCATAAGGAGAAATGTGGATGAGAGGATCCCACAGGTTTTGACTATTCAAAGGGCTCTCTCTATATAAGAGGCCTATCATGTATTGTTGAACAAGAGAAATGCACATTCATTCAAGATTCTGTTTATGAGTCCAAGCTAATCTATCTTGGAACCTAATTGACTTGAGGTGCATGTCATGAGCACTCTCTTCATCATGTTTCCACATAGGTTCCATCCACCTTAGAGCGCTCCATAGATCCTGAGGCATGCATGTTTTAACACTATATTCATCTCTAATTTCTTAATTCCTTGGCTTAGACACCCATCTTTGAAAAATGTCACAACGGAAGGTCGCAATCAAAAAAGTTTTATTTTCAATCAATGATTGCAATGTAAAAGTATATGCCACATCTTGTTCTTGTGGGCCTAACCCATGAACTACATATTGCATCATGCCAGACACACTCGTACAAACTCCACAATTTCAAGAGTATAATCTCCTTAAATCACAACACATGATTTTGTACCAATCTTTCAACACAAACTTCATGGTGTGAGTGTAGCATGCTGATGCATATGAATGGGAAAATTCTATTTGTAACAATTTACTAGAACTTTTACAACTATTTGTTGCAATGTCCATGATGATCTACACACTTTGTGTAGGCCTATCTCGCTTATGGTTTTGGCCAATATAGTTGTATGCAAACCCTAGGATTTTTTGAATCAATGGACTTATGAAAAGCCACTCTTTTAGGTGGATAAAATCACTCTCAAGGGGTGCAGTTTTAAGAACCCCAACATATTGTTGAGGAATCATCTCAACATCATGTGTTGATATGTGCATGGGGGCATATGCTATGCAACCAAATGTGCAGATATTCCCAATGCATGGCTTGTCTTTAGTGAATGCCTCATAAGATGTCATACCTTGAATCGGTTCGATCGAAAGCCGATTAAGAAAGTAATTGGTGGTGGTGTGAATTACTTCTACCCAATATTGATTCGAAAGATCCTTCTCACTGAGCATTGCTCTAGCAGCATCTATTGAAGTCACATTCTTCCTTTCAGCTATCGCATTTTGTTGAGGAGTATTTGCACATGTGAATTGCCTTCGAATGCCATTACGTCTACAAAAGTTCATGAATGTTAAAGACATGTCTTCACCTCCTTTGTCTGATCTCATGACTTTGATCTTCTGCCTATCTAGTTCTCTACCATGGCATTGCTTGAAATCTAGAAAAAACTTCAGATTTCTCTTTTAGAAAACAAACCCACCCAACAAAATCTGCTATAGTCATCAATGAATTCAAGTAGTACAGTGAACCACTGATGCTACAAGTATGTGTAAAAGTCAATACACCTATGTGTATCAAATCAAGAATACCTCTTGCTTGAGAGGTGCTCTCCCAAAATTACTTCTCTTTTGTTTTCCAAAACAACATGCTTCACAAAATTGACATGACCATATCTCTTGTACCATATTCGGTTACCATTGAGTTGACATGGCATGCAAGTTTGGTACTAAAGCTATCAAGCATCCTTTCTTGATTGGATTTTCCACTAGCTGGTATCCTCTAGATTTATCCTTGATTGTGCATTCATCTCCATCAAAGATGACTATAATTATCATCCATCATTTGTCCAATTGACAAAAGATTCTTGCTGAGCTTTGGAATATAAAATTCCATCTTTCACCAATCCTTTTGTACGGTTAGTGAAATTGTTTAGAGGTACAATGCATGTCCCTTGAACTGGATTGGTGTGTTATCTACAGTGTAGATAACATTCTTAGGTCCTTCTAATGGTTTCATCTCTATAAACCACTCTTGATGCTTTTTCACGTAAAAATGATGCACCACTATCAATGTACCAAGGATCTTAATCAGTATGGCCAACTTGATAACTGCATTCCCCCTTTGATTCACAATCAATGTTAATGTACATGGTGTCAGTCTTCTACATATCCTCACTTGCAAGATACATTGTGTGAGGTTCATTGGCATAATGATTATGACTTGGATGCCCACCATAGTGAGATCCTCTTCCACAAAAATTCCCTCCATTAGTGCTAGATTGACATCCTTGGCCATATTGCTTCTTGCGGCGGCAATCTCATTCATCGTGTCTAAACTTATGATAGTAGTTGCACTGAATATTTGAGATGCTAGTGGGTGAATTCCCTCTTCCTTCAAATCTCCCTCTATTAAAGTCATTTCCTTTAGGATGTTGATACAGATGCTAATGTTGATGTCGTTGTTGATGCATATGTCCACTTCTTTGAGATGCTCTACCTCTTCCTTTGCTTCAGTTTGAGGCTGTGAATGCTTGGTCATTGGAATAATGCTTGATTTTTTTGGCATTATTTTGTGCAACTCCCACCATTACAAGGCTCAAAATAATGTGCACAAATGCCAAAAAAATAGCCTATAAAGTTTTACAACAATGAAGGCATGTGAGTGCAATATGCCCCTAGTGAACAATCTATAAATGCCTTTGATCACTATGAACTCTGTAAACTACTCAATTAACTATGGAAGATCAAGCTATGATGTGAAACTACATCTAAGTGAAGGGACTGACTCTGAGTAGGAACTAGTCAGGAATATTTGGGGATGGCTTCAATTGGCTTCTTTGGAGTTGTCTACTCTATAGTTAAACTAACCTACGTTACTATAGAGCTAGACCAACCGTCCAACATATGAAAAGAAAGAAATAGTTTCTTTTCCTTTTGTTCCTTTTAGGTTCAGGGCCAAATGCATCAAAATAGAGGCTTCAATGTGTGCAAGAAGTGGATTTGATGGCGAGGCTAAAAAGTTTGTGATGCAAGTGTCAATATATGGGCATGATTTGATGAGCACATAGAGCACAAAAATTGATCATTTTACCTTTTTGGACCACCCTCAAATTCTTCTTAGATCAAGAGGTACGAATTGATCGAGGAGGAGGGGTCAAAAACATAAAGTGGCATGAAGGTGAAAGTGTGCCTAGCAAGGGGGTGCATGTGGAGCACTATGTGTGAGGTGGCAGATGTGTTCACATGCAAGATGTAGAGTGTAATTGTGGAGAGGTAACAGTGCCTAGCAGGGGGCTAGACCACATGGCACTACTAAGGTGGTAGATGATGTAGTGTGATGATGTGCCTACTAATGTGGCCTAGTGACATGGCATGATTATATGGCAGTTGATTGGGGTGATGATGTGGCACTAGGGGAAACTGTGCTTGATGTGGCAGGATAAGGTTACCACGTGGCATTGTGGATGGGCTTGCTAATGTGGCAATAAAGTGATGTGTCACCTGGCTGACCACACCTGGGTGTGTGGTGATCGACCTAGGCTGGATAAGATGCTTGGAATCAACAAATATTTTGTCAAATCAGAGGAATATTTTGTCGCCCACTATTGCAAGGTTGATGCCATGTTCATTGTCAGTGTTGTGCTTGTGTTATGGTGCCTTTTGAAAATGTTGAGATGGTTAAAGTATCCCTTATGTATGAAAATTTTCACTTTTTGAATTGAAAAACCCCATATGTATGTATATTTTTTGTAACTACATAAAAATACAAAACCCTTCCGTTGATTGCGCGTGCTATCTTACATATTTCTTAGTGACTCCCTGGATCAGGCTACCAGTCGTTCGGGGTGTTAGCTTATTATTGTGTGTCAGTGTTGGTGGGTTCATTGGTCACTATCATTGAGTAACTTGTTTGTCTGCATCAGGCGCTACAATTGACTCCTATGTTCTTGTGTGGTTTGGCAACTAGATGACCTACAGTTGCCGTTGAAGGTGGTTTGTTGAAGTTTGATTGCTGGCTAAGTTGGCTACCCACTCATTATGGTTGGTTGTGTCTTGTTGATGGGCATTGTCTGCTACTGTGTTGGTCGCCTGTTGTAGGTCACCTTGGTCAATGCAGGTTCATTGAACGTTGTTGGTCATAGTTGTTTGTTTGAGATGTTTGTTAGTCAAGCATCATGGCTAGCTTTGGAGTTGTGTATTGCATGCATGCTTAGATGAATTTTGGTTGAGATGGAGTCACTCTTTTGTTGCTGGGCTTTATTGATGGTTAGTCATTGAAGCCGTGTTGGGTGTGAGGTGCTTGTGCTCCAGTTGTTGTTGTAGTGGTTAGCTACTTTGCTTTGTTTGGTTGTAGTGTTGCCTTGTAGGCTATTGTCATTAGTCCGATGCTTAGGCGCTCATTGGGAAGAGCTTGCAATTTGTTCGGCATCGGTGTGTTTCCAATTAAGAGCTCGGGTTACTAGATCTAGAAGGTAATAGACTCAGAGGTTGTGGAAGCCATGTGCCTACCTTGTGATTCTTTGCTTGGGGCTTCTTGTATGCTTGTAGAGTCGTGTTTCTTGCATGAGTTCCTTGTACCTTGATGAGAAATATGGACTCTCAGGGACTCTCTTTCAAAGGTTTGAAGTCAAAAACCCCTTAGAGTATAGGGATAAGAGTAGTACTCTTTGATATCCCTCATTAAAAATTGAATTCTTTCTTAAGAAGAGAGAACCCATTCATTGTCTCTCCAAACCTCTCAAGAGAATACCTCTCTCTCTCTCTCTCAATAGAGTCTATCAAAGGAATTAAAGAATGGATGAACACAAATCTTCCAAAGAAATGAACACTTAATGAATGGAAGTGGATGGAAATTCTCTCAAGATAATGAACAGAAGTAAAAGAACTCAGAATCACTCGAGAACACTCTCGATCTCCCAACTCTCATACAGATAGCACCTCAGCAGAAGGTACAACCATGTTCTAATACCATGAACAAATATGGAGAGGGAGAGGAGTAGAGTGGAGATGAGGAGAGAGGGCTAGAGAGTGCACCACAAATGACTAATTGTACACTATAATTCAAAAAGAATGAACATATACAAACCCTTTTAGGATTAGGGTTAGGGTTTCCAACCCTTGTGTGCTATGCAATGCAATTGACAAGCCAGAATGGCAAATTTCTATGAATGAAGAAATGGATGCTTTGTACAAAAATAACACTTGGGATTTATGAGACCTTCCACCATAAAATAAGGCCATTGCAAACAAATGGGTTTACAAAAAGTAAAGTACAATCTAGATGGTAGCATTGAAAGATACAATGCTAGACTAGTTGCAAAAGGTTTTGCACAACAATAAGGTCAAGATTATGTTGAGACTTAAACTAGCCACTTAGCAGCAGATGAAATGTGTACTAGCTAGATGTCAAAAATGCTTTTCTCAATGGTTACCTGGATAAGGAAGTCTACATGCAACAACCAACATGGTATGTTGAACCAAGAAAAGAGCATTAGGTTTGCCATCTCAAGAAAAGTCCCTATGACCTAAAGCAAGCACCCAGAAGTTGGTATGGCAAGAATGGCAAAGTATTTTGATAATCTGGGATATATCTTCTAATGTAGATCATACTCTCTACTACAAATTTCCAAGGGGAAGACATTATTGTTGCATGTCTACATATCAAGTCCAATGCAGATCATACTCTCTACCACAAAGTTCAAGGGGAAGACATTATTGTTGCACTTTTTTATGTAGATGATTTGATTGTGATAGGAAGCAATAATAGCTTCATCAACAAGCTAAAACAAGACCTATCTATAGAGTTTGACATGAAAGATCTTGGATTTATGAATTATTGTGTTGGTATTGAGTCCTAGAGAGACTCAGACAACACCTTAATGAGCCAGCAAAAATGTGTGGATAGTCTCCTAAATACGTTTCATATGGCAAATTGCAAGATTGTAGCATTCCAATGGAGTAGAGTTTGAAGCTTACCAAAGATCCCAAAAAGCCTATAGTCAATGACAAATATTATCGGGCAACTCATCGGATCACTTATATATCTGACTATCACAAGGCCATATATTTGTTATGCAGTTAGCTCGCTTGCATAGTGTATGGCAAATTCAAAACAGTCTCATTGGAATGCAGCCAAGAGAGCTTGAGATACATAAGAGGTACAAGATAGTTTGGAATAAAATATAGAGGAAGTCATCCAAGATTTCATGAATATTGTAACCAACGACTATCCAAGAGGTCATAAGTCTAGGAGATCCACACAAGGATATGAAAATTTCCTTGGTAGAGTTTCTATATCATGGTGGTCAGACATGCAGCCAACTATTTCTTTATCTTCAACTGAAGCAAAATATAGGGTACTCAAAATAGGTGCATGTGAGGCTATATGGCTTGGAAAACTATTGTTAGAAATAGATTACTTTGATGAGTCAAAGCAAACAACAATATAATGTGATAATCAATCAACTCAAGCATTAGCCAAGAATCTGGTAATCACTATAGGGCAAAGCGCACTGCTATCAAAGAGCACTTTATCAGAGAAAGTGTGTTATGTGGTGACATCACATTTACAACATTGTGATAGCAAAGAGCATGTTGCAGATACCTTTACCAAACCACTTGTGGAAGAGCATTTTGAGAAGCACTGACAAGCTCTTGGGTTGACTCGGAGGAAGGACATTCCCATTAAAGGGGTGTGATGGAATGTAATGTTCATTCCTTCTTTGATTCCCCATAGTCATCATCTTGAGGGAAGGCCTACTTCATGATGTTGATCTTGAGGGTTGGAAACCCTAACCCTAAAGGGGTTTGTATATATTCATTCTTTTCAATTGATTTAGTGTATAGTTAGTCATTTGTGGTGTGCTCTCTAGCTGTGCCCTCTCTCCTCATCTCCACTCATCTCCTCTCCCTCTCCATATTTGTTCACATATCGCATGCATTCAAGGCGTATTTAATATTTTGCCCCCAAATTAAACCACCGTTCTTTACTTACGTACTAATGAAAGTTGAATTAAAAACCCCTCTTGTTATTGTAACCCTGTTAAAATTTCTCTAAATGTTGAATTAAAATACCCATCCTTTTGAGTGCATGTTGTACACCAAATTTTTTGGAGGTGAACCCTCCAATTGCAATCATCACAATTCAACAATAGGCACCTTTTTATACTTGTCCATCCATTTGAAACTATTGTGCATTCTATGCAAGAGATGAAAAATATTATGGTGCATGTGATCTCTCTTCGTGGCATATTCTTAGTTGTCATAAGGCACTATAAGTAGGAGGTTTGAAAATTGCAGCATACTCTGTGATGCAACTCCATACATCTTGCATGTTAATGCTATCAACCATACTCAATGGATAACCAAAATGAAAAATCAATCAATCAAGAATGTATTAAGCCATCTCTAGGTCTTCGATCGAATATTCTCTATAATTTATGGGTGCCTCATGCTTTGATCTTCACTTCCAGTAATAACTCTAGTTCTATGCATTATAGATAGGGTGTTTTTTGATACCTTGATTGAGTTGTAATTGCACCAATACCACTGAAATAGGGCTTAATTAGCCTCACTACTTGTGGGAGATTGTATGATTGGAGTTTGAGATTCGATTGGAACAATGACAAATGCAACATTGGAACTATTGTTTATAATTTACCAAATTGTTCTTTGTATCTCTAGTTTAGTTTTTAATTGCCTAGTTGCTATACCTACCCTTGGATCATGAGTGCAATAATTTATTTGCAAAGCTAGTTAGGTGACCCTTATATGAGAGGCACCTCCAAATCTCTTTCATGAAAAAAATTGAATTTCCATTCAACATAGTCATGCAAATTGATTACAAAGATCCCATTCTGGATCAACAGAATTATTTTTTAAACTCCCACTAATTTTTTGCTCTCATTTTTTTTGCCCAAGAAGCCTCAACAAAGGCTCTAGATGTAGCTTGACTAGAACTCTTAGGAGCATTATAAATGGATGATGTTGCATCCACTTGTGGTTGTGGGGCTTGATTTTAACTTGCATTAGCATTAACAACTCCAATCATAGGTTTATCAACTACATTGTGCATAGTATGGATGACTCAGGCCTCTATGTTTTTAGCTACATTTTTCCTCCTTAAAGATCATTCTCCTATTGTGCTTCTAGTACCTATGTGTCTACTCTTGTCTCCATACTTATAGATTTTCAAACAATAAGCCTAGAAGCATAGACATCTATCAATCCAATATCTCCAGATATAATTACCACCTCACAAGAATATAATGGCAAGTTGCACCAAGATTGCAATCCAAAAATCTGGGCAAAAAAACGTCTTGGAAATATCATCATCTCACATAATCTCCATCACATTCATTGGCTTGTAGTACCGGTAAACAACATAAAATTTTGGATCATAAACAACATAAAAGTGTCGTGTAAGAGCTTTTTAATTACAAAAATTTGATACGAAGGTATAAATGCCCAAAAGTGACATTAAAATTTTCATCTATAAGATTTTAATTAATGGTTCAAAAGTAATACTAAAGTGAACTTTTACTAGCTTTTAAAAATAGAAAAAAAGTGACATTAAAGTGGGATTCTAAATGGCTAAAATCTTACATTGAAGAGCTAGTATCCATCAAAATGAAATTTATTATCTTAAATGTGAAAGATTTATCAAAATTCTTAAGCATACCAATACTCTACTCATATTGCAAAGTGTGAAGAATTCATCAAAGCTTTTAAACATGCTACTTATATTACACTTGGTGTTTTTTAAAATAGTTTGTAAGAATCTTATCAAAGCAAAACATTTTACTTGATAAGAGATATTCATTAGTTAAGTAAGAAATAAAAATGCATTTTGTAGATACCAAAATAAAATAAAAATTTATAAAGATGTTACATGGAGAGCTTTTCAAGCAACATTCAAGCCTATGGCTTGACCCAAGGTCTTAATCTCATTATTTGCCGCCTTAAATATACAAGCATCATTAATGATTGTGTCATCAATTAAAATTGATCCATAAGCAAATCCTCTAATGTACAGTATAAACTCTTAATGTAGGATTCAAAATAATATAATTGTCCCTAGTCCAACTAAGTCTTTTGAGTCCTATAAAATATTTACTCGTTGTGCCATTTGGAAAGCATCAACCTATAGAAATACATTCATGAAAATAAAGAGATCATTAGTAGATTATTTATTTAACATATCTTTATAGAAAATTTGAAAAGAGTTATGATTGTTGTAATACTAATTAAGAAAAAAGAATCAATTATACTCACTTGCCAAACTTGTCTCGTTTGTTTGCACTCTTGCATCTGCTACTCCAATCATTCATCCATGAACCTTTTGAAAACAATATATATGACTAACATAGGTGTGTGGGGGGGGGGGTGTGTGTGTGTTGGCATGCGCATGGGCATGTGTGTGTGTGTGTGTGTGTGTGTGTGTGAGAGAGAGAGAGAGAGAGACAAAGAGAGAGAGAGAGAGTAACATGCAACGGTTAATGATTGTGCAATCACAACGATACCTTTAAACCTTATTCCGAGGCATATGAGTATGCAACACAAAGAGGAAGAGTGAGTGTGTGTGTGTGAGAGAGAGAGAGAGACAGAGACAGAGAGAGTAACATGCAATAGTTAATGATCATGTAATCATAGCAATACCTTTTAACCTTATTCCGAGGCATATGAGTATGCACCACAAAGAGAGAGAGAGAGAGAGAGAGAGAGAGAGAGAGAGAGTTAGGGTTAGAGAAATGTAGACAACACCAGATTAGGACCTTGTATACACTAAGGGCCCCCTTCCCCAAATAGGGAAGAATCCACTTTATACTTGGAGAGCTGTGAAATACAAATGACACTCCTTCAAAGAGAGCATAATGCAACTCTGAGGTTGACCCTTTGAACACTAAGAGGTGACCCATGAATTCTTGAGAAATAGCCCAACCACGACCATGGCATGATGCTGCCCACACTATTAATGTAGACCACCGCCAATGTAGATCAACGAGGGTTGTGCTATCCTTAGGCATGCAGTGGAGCTGCATGAGTGAGAGAGGTGAAGGGAGGATGGAAATATGAGAGATGTGGAGCTTGAGAAAATTGTGTGAAAGCTGAGAGATGTGGAGCTGAAGGAGATCTGAGAAAAGAGCGAAGAAAGAGTTGAAAACTTATTGAAATAGAACCCCAAACTTCTACTCTGAGCCTGGTGTTATGTGTTGACCATCCTAGAATTGCAATTGGGCTTACTGAGTATGCTGTTATCTTGCAAGGATCTTGGAGGGAGCTAGAGGTTGCACTGCACTGGAGACAAATGCTGCAATGTTGAGGTACTAATTGTGAGGAATGAGGGTTGCAAGCCCCCTATAAATAGGGGGCTCGTCTGGCCGATCCAACAAACACAAATTAGCTAGCTAGTCTATTAGCTGGCTAGCCATAAAAGCCATCCCTACAGGCTGCATAGGGAGGGGCAAAGGGTAGGCTATAAAAGGTGCCCTCTCCAACAATTTTCCCTTTGCTTAGGGCTGCCTTAGGGGATAGTTCTGGGGCTCCTACCTTAGCTGCTCTTGACTCCTTCCATAGTCCAGCCCTTGGGGGCCCTTCCAGGAACTACCCTAGGCTAAGACCTAGACCTAGCTAAATCCTAATATGGAAACACTAACTTACTAAGTTCTTCAAGTGGGGATGTAGCTAGGTATCACTTTGCAACAACCAAGTGCAAGGGTGTGTGTGACATGTAGATGAATGTGCAAGGAAGAGGGACAGGGAAACAAATGTTGGAGTCCAACCCCCGAATGAACTACTTCACTTTGTTAGACACGCCTAGTTGTGCTGAGCTAGTGTAATAACCTTATTATTGTAGGTTAACACCGACATGCCATTTTGGGATAAACGAGAAAACTCATCTTCTAGATTCAACATGTATTAAGGTGGTAGAAACCAAGCTCTGAGGTTAAACACAAACGTATCCCATTTGAAAGTCGTGACATGCGTGGTTCCAAGTCAATATAACTATTGGCCCAATGTTACCACCATGTAACTGCCTCATCTCACTGGTCAGATGAGAGGCTGCTGGGTGGACTTTGTCTTGTTCATTATGGATGCCTGCTAATGGAAAGTGAGCAAAAAACTAGTGAACAAACTACAAAATAGCCGAGTGGTCATACTTACTATCATATTTCATGAAGTGTCATGTGGATCGGGTGAGTGGAGTAGCTGGTGTGAATGTGGGAAGCGGATCATGCTAGCTTGTATAGTAGTGAACATCTGTATGTGTTATAGAATCATGTCTTCCAAGTTAGTCAGAACTGCTTCTCATCAACTTGGGCCATCTTGTCACGTTTAAGTGCCTCCTTGTGTTTGTGCTCCTTGTGCATCAACAAGAGAAATTTTTCAAAATACAAGATTCCCTTGCTTTCTTTTAGTTTTTCTCCCTCTATTTGTTTCTTTTCTTTGAGCTTCTGCTTTGTCTCCTCCATTTTCTTGCCTTTTTCACCCAGCTACCATGAAGTTTCTTCGAGTTCAGCTAGGAGGATTCGATTGTGTTCCCTAAGCTTCTCTAGCATTTCTTGACTGCTAATTAGGAGCGTAATTTATTTGTTTTCATAGTGGTTGAACTCTTGCTCTTCTTCTCTCCTCTGTTGCTCCATGATGCTAGTCTATGTGTCCTTTTCGGATCACTAAAACCATGCACTCATGGTAGTAGAGATGGATTGTAGACTAAAGTTCTAAACCATGCACTGTCAATGTAGACCACTGTGCAAGGCTATCAAAGAGGCTTGTGTTGTGCCAAGGCATGCAATGGAGCTGCGTGAGTGAGAGAGGTGAAGGGAGGATGGAAAGCTGAGATAGATGGAGATTCAAAAAACGGTGTGAAAGCTCAGAGATGTGGAGCTGAAGGAGAGCTGAGAAAAGATCTAAGAAAGAGTTGAAAACTAAAAAAGAAAAGCTATTGAAATAAATCCCCAAACCTCTAGTCCAAGCCCGAGCTATCGTGTTGCGTGGTCACCCTCTTGGAATCACAATTGGGACTTTTGAGTATGCTACTATCTAGCATAGATCTTGGAGAGGGCTAGATGTTGCACTAGGCTAGATAGAAAGGCTGAAATTTTGAGGGACTGAATGAGGAATGAGGGTTGAAAGCCCCCCTTTGAATGATGCCTGGACTCACCGACCCAACGAGCACAAATCAATGACCAGCCAGTTGGATGGCTAGTTGGGCATAAAAGCCAGCCCTACAAGCTACATAGCCAGGGGCAAAGGGCAGCCTATAAAAGGTGTCCTCCCCAGCCATTTTCCCTTATCTTTGAGTTGCCTCAAGGGCCCCTTCTTGGGCTCCTACCTTGACTGCTCCTACCTCCTTCCATAGTCCAGCCTGTGGGGCCCCTTATGAGCTCCTACTCTAGGCTAAGACCTATACCTAGCTAAACCCTAAGATGGAAACATTAACCCAATGAGTTCTCCAATGGGTACCAATGAACAAGGACTAATCTAAGGCTTGAGAGCTCACCTACGTAGCTTGTGCCCAACTGTCCCTAGACTAGGGATCACAATAGGGTCACACCATATGACTAGGAATTCTATCCCTTCCAAGAAATACCATTCCTAGCCAACCTTCTACCGACCACCTTGCAGCTACTATGAACAACCACTATGGAATGAAATGGAAAGTAGCCTCAAACTAGACCTGTAGACAAGGAGCAGCAATCCACGATGCCACAAATCACCCTGGATCATAGTCAAAATAGCAGCCACAAATGGCATTGCTATGCCCTAACACCAGTGTCAACAAACGGGTCACGGGAATTCCCAAACTCTACACAACAATGCCTTCAATAAAGCTCACATATGAGGATTCCCTCTCTTAGTCCAGAGCTGGGGGCCTAAAGCTTGATACTATGTGAGAGTGATGAAATGTGCAAAAGCATGAGAGAGAGAGAGAGAGAGAGAGAGAGAGAGAGAGAGAGAGAGGGGGGGGGGGGCAGGGAGGGAGGGAGGGAGGGAGGGAGGGAGAGAGAGAGAGAGAGAGAGAGAGAGAGAGAGAGAGAGAGAGAGAGAGAATAAACACTGATAGAGGCAATGATTACTATGTATATGGAAGGGGAAACACCCAATGATACAAGAGAGGAAATGCTCTCAAGGATGTTAGAAAAGGGAGGCAGTTGGCCCTATGAATAGGGCAACAAGACCAATAACTTGGGGGTCTAATTAGAGTGACCCAGGCAGTAGGGCTTGGCTAACCTAGGGCCAACCTACTAGTCAGCTACCCTGGTCCAAAGCGGTCCAACCCTATATAAAGACATGTTAGGTGCCTAGGGTTTGCTAGCCCTGCCAACACACTAATTTGGGTCTAAAATGCCCTATAACCAACCCTTTAAAGGGGCTTCTAAGCTCTCCCTATCCTATTCTGAAAGGGGTGGGCACACTCACAAATAAGCCCTCTCTCTCTAGGTCTAAACCATGAGATGCCATATAATATAATAGTTTGCTGCATGTTATCAGTACTTGTATGAGGATGTGCATGAGATTGTGTCATGTGTAATCTAGGGATAGGTAGCAGATCACGAGCTAGAGCACTATCCATAGGAAGAAGGGATGCTTTAATTTCCCAAAGCAAGGACCCTCGATTTAGCCTAGGTTGGCTAAAACAAGAGAAAGATTTGTTGGGAAGCCATGCCTTCAAAAATAGTAGATGCTTTTTGGGTGAAAAGCAACAAAAAATAAAAAAACTTTTGAGAGCAATAGTTCACTAGGTGGTATGGGACACCAAGGGTGAGGTTTGGCTTGCAAGGCTTGCACTTTCCCGGAGGCTCTCTAGCTTTGGGCTTGGTGGGGCTGATCAAGTTTGGATCAACATCGTCAGGAGGCAGGTTGCCCACACACAATTTTGGTGTTGTAGACCATGGTTCCAATAGGATTAGATCTTGTGAGGGCGTGATAGATTGACTATTCACTATATTAGATCTGAGTGTCCTTGAGAGTGATACATGTCTATAAGTAAGGCCTAATTGGACTCTCCTTCACTTCAAAATTCTTCCTTGGGTTTGCATTTTCTGCACTGCATAGGTTAGACTATGAGTTAGCAATTCCTATGTGTTCTAGCATGCTATCAAGGTCAAGGGTTGTACATGCTTGATTTTTTAAGAGATTATTCCAGGAACATGTCTGAACTCATGCTCTAAAATAGCTATGAGTCATATGCAAGGTTTAAAGCCATAATCTCTTATCAAGCATAGCAAGGCTAGCTACTATATGAACACCCAAAACCCAAGTTGAACTCTAAGAGAAGGTAATAACAAGAGACTCACAAAACACAACTAGCATAAAGGGATCCCCCTATGTGCACCCAGCAACAAGGGAAAGCTAAGAGAAACCCATACAGAAGATTGTGGAGAGGATCAAGAAGCCTTTAAGATGATGGAACAAAACCTTGGACAGATCGAGTAGCCTTGGAGAAGATGGAGTAGCCTTATGGATATTCTTCAAGATATTAACGACACTTATTGTGACATTGCTTGAGCTCTTGCTATTCATGCCTCTATACACCACAATTGCTTACTTGCTTCTCACCTACAAGTGTTTATCTCATTCCTCCAATGTCACTACCATCCATGCTATGCTTCCCAATGATTCAGGGAGAAGCTCTAGCAAACATTTGTAGAAGGCTCAATGGCATCCATCCTCTCTACATCACGAGACCATAATGAACATTCAGGTTGAACTTTTATGATGGGGTGTAGAGCATGAGCTTGGTGGATAGTACATGCAGAAGCTTTAGAGAGTCCTATGTATTTCATATTCTCTTCCTCTACCAACATGCAATGTGTGAAGAAGTATAGTAATAGTTCACATCCTTGCTACATTAATATCCAAGCAAAGACTAACATCTATCTCTATGTGCCAATCCCCCATGAAAGTTTGTTTGTAATAGGGGATCCCTACTCTCTTATATCCTCCTAAAAAAAAATTCTAGACATCAATCTCCTCTTGAGGTCCATTCATCATCAAGGACCATCCTCAGTTTTGGGCCCCACAAATACTATTAAGCATATCAAAACCTAGAAACTCATTGCCAATAGTGAAATTTAGCCTAGCATTAATGATCTTAGTTTTCAAGACATGTAGGCTATATTAGCAGAGCAACCACATGTATTGCAGTAGAAGATGCAATTGTATGGCAAAGATCTGGCTTGGAGAGGGAAGATCATATGCAAGGCAACACCCACAACTAGGGTAGGTAAAGTGCCGAGCAAAGACCCAAGGCATGCAGTCAAATAGCCCATGAACCGATCGGCGAGCTCACGGACTGGTCAGATCCTATGGCAATAAGTTGGAGCAGTACCAATAAGGGGTTGGTTAGCCTGGGGTAGCAGCCCTCACCTACATAAATGGGACCTTGTGCCTGGACTGCATTAGTGAGGAGCTCTAAATGTGCTCCAAAATAGCTTGACAATCCAACATGCTTTAGTCAGCATTGGAGGGCAAAGTCCATCATCTGAATAAGGCCAGATGGTTCCAAGAGTATTATGAATGTGGACATCTCATCAATGTAGAGGCCAAACTAAAGGGGGACCACAAGTGGTACAATCCTACATTATACGAAATTGCCTTGAAATTCTCTCATAAAGTGCTAGTACTACTAGAAGGACCTTCTTCCACTAGACCTATGTGCCTACATATGGTAAGAACAACAAAGAATGTGCTCCTGTCTAGCTTTATCTCTTTTCATCTCATTCTCTCAAGCATATGGAAAATAAGCTCACTCTCTCCTTGTTGGCATATCTTGCTCTCAGTGTGGTTTGCAAAACCTCATCTCAAACTAGCAACTTGTCAAATGCTTCCCATGCTTCTACAATACCCACATTTGGCATTCATGTCCCACGAAGGCCCTGCTAAGACCCTACTTGGTCTATCCTACATTCTAGGAGAGTACTTTTCAAATTGGACACTTGTTAAACATGTCCCTTGCTTCTACAAGCAAGCCATATTTTGGCATACATATCAACCGAGATGTTGCTAACAATAACAAGATGTCTTTCCATCCCCTTCCTGACTATCTCAATGTATACTACCACAAGCTTCAAGCTGCAGACAAAAGTTATACCATCCACTTGCATCTGTCCAAACCACGTCAGTGCTTCTTTAATAAGGTTGTGCTTGGCACATCCATGGAAAGTATACGTCTAATGTGGAAGCTTTTTAAACACTTCCCTTCTTGTTGCAAGCAAGCCACATTTGTCATACATGTGTTGCAAACAAAAATACCTTTTTTACAACTCCTTGCCTACTAGTCTCTACATTTATTTCTCAGCCTCTCTTCACATCTTTTAGCCTAGCACAAGTCTTCATAGATCCCCAAGTATAAACCCCTCTAGCATATCTTGAAGTGGTTGCAGATGTTTGACATAATGGATGCTCAAAATATAGAGAAATAAAACATTATATACCTAGATGTAAATTCTTTCATATTGGGACAATATAGTTTTCAAGATGTGGAAAAGCGTTTATAGGGCATGCTAGACCAAAATGACTTTCCATAGGTTTGGAAAGTCCTCATCATCTTTGATAAGTATCAGTTTGCTAATATAGAGGCAAAGGGGGGGTAGGGTGGTGCAAGAGAAGGAAGGGAAAAGAAAAAAGAGGGGGCATTGAACCCCGAACCCCGAACCACAACAATACAGCAACAACTTCAAAATTTTTTAATGTAGAAATAACTCCGATGAGAAAAACAATAGCAATGATGAAGCAACAAATTTCTAGTACCTCAGCTTTGGTGTATCACATTGTAACCCCTTTTGTGAGCATTGAGAGTGTTGATAATTACAGGTTTTGTTGATAGGAAGGGAAAGGGGGAAGGTCTCATCTATGAGGGAGTCAAGCCTTAAGCTAGACCCAAAGGCTTTGTAGTCTCGATTATTTAGGTCCTATGAATTTTTTTATCAAATTTAATAAATTATGAGTCAAAGCAAAGCTCACCTCATCTCCTTTCCTTATTAATGTTGCTCCTTTTGTCTCCTCTCTTGCTCTCACTTAATTCTTTCCCCTCTCTTTCTCCCTCCTGCTCATTTTTCTCATTTTGCCCTTGATTTCTTCTTATTCATGTGAAAGTAGAGCCTCACTGAACAAAATGAAAGTTAAAGGAATAGATCATATTAAACAAGCATACCATCTTTCCTTATATTGAAGAATGAAACATTTTAGCTTAGTAAATAAGCAAAAGTGGAAAGAACAAAAAGTAAGAAGACAATAAATTTCATTTCCATTTGATTGGCAAATCCTCAGAAGTCTAGGTCAATGGAAAATCTCCAATGCTTGCATTTGTTTGTCACTATATAGATAAACTATGCAAATGAAAGGTAGTCCAAGATTCATCTAGCGTCGACCTGTTTGACTCTCCGAACTATCCATTGTTGTTCAAAATATGGTAACCTTCGAACTGAGAGACACAAATTAGGGTGCATCAGCTTAACTTTATGGGTAACATTGAGAGTATTCTACTAGGAAAAGACTTGCAAAATGAGATAGCCCAACCAAGCCACAAAATTCACATGTGTGATTGTCAGGGATCCAGTAGTGGAGACACAACTAAGAAAGGGCAGTAGGTCAGCCCTGCAAGTCAAGGCAAAAGAACTGCATAGGATGTAGCAGGTTGAAATTTGGAGGTAGCATGCAAAACAAACCATGGAACATTTCACAAATTGTGTCTCAACTAGTAGTCTGTATCAATATCTCATTCTATGGACATTAAATTTGTGTTATGTCATATCACTGACATGCCATTCCAAAATTTCATGTGCATGGGACATTGATTGTCTTGGTGGGCAAGCAAAGTCTCATATGCATACTTGGCCATGCAAATGATACCCAATGCACATACAAGCCTTAGAGTCTTACTCTCATTAAGGCCTCTACAAATTATCATACCCCACAGACACATACATATATGCTAGAAGCACAACGATGCACATTTTTAACACTCATGTATGATGCATGGTAAGAATTGTAGAAAAATGCATGCCTAATCATGAAAATGATACCTGATCCACATCAAAATTCGCAAGCACAAGGATCTTACTCTCACTAAGGCCTATGCAAAGTATCATACCCATTGGACACACACACACATGTACACGCATGCTAGAAGCACGCTGATGTATGCTTTTAACACTCACACATAATGCATGGTAAGAATTGTGGAAATGTGCATGCCCAACCATGCGAATGATATCCTATCCACAAAAAAAGTTGTAAGAATACCGGTATTACTCTCATTAAGTCTTATGTAAGTATCAACCCATCAAACACACACGTATACTAGAAGCATACCAATGCATATTTTTAGCATGCACCATGCATCATAAGAATTGTGGAACTATGCATGCATGACCATGCAAATGATGCCCAATCAAAAGAAAAAGGGTCTTCATCTCTTAAGTCGTCCTATGCAAAATATTATACCCATTTAACATAGACACATATGCTAGAAGCACACCGGTGCATAGTTTTGACACTCATGCATGATGCATGGTAGTAGGAAGTGTGAAAATATGCATGTCCTACCATGCAAATGATATTTCATTTACATCAAACTTTGCAATCACAAGTATAATACTCTCTTAAGGCCTACACAAAGTTATATGCTAGAAGCACACTTATGGAGATTTTTAACACTCGTGCATGATGCATCACAAGATCGCTCATAGTAGTAGCAGCAGCAAGGGACAAGTTCATTTAAGGGCCAATAAGCACAGTACTTGAATCTATTTACGAGCCCAAATTTCTAGACACATTGCACGGACTACAATCGGTATGTGAAAATATGCACCATTGAGTATATGGCTCTCATTAAGTCCTACTCAAAGTGTCATACACAAGCATATGCTAGGAGAACACCAATGCATACTACTAACACTCACGCATGATGCATGGTGAGAATTGTGAAAATATGCATGCCCAATCATGCAAATGATACCATATCCACATAAGGATTTGCAATAACAATTATGTTATTCTCATTAAGACGTGCAAAGTATCATACCTATCAGAGACACATACATATGCTAGAAGCACACCAATGCAAATGAGGTACAAATGTTTAACACTCATGCATGATGAATTCTAAGAATTTTTGAATATGCATGACTGACTCTGCAAGATACCAATACACATAAATCTTTGCAAGAAAAAGCTTACTAGTCTCATTAAGGCATGTGCAAAGTATCATCCCATTACATGCACAGACACACACTAATGTATATTTTTAACACTCATTCATGATGCATGGTAGGAGGAGCAAAAATACGCATGTCCAAAAATGCAAATGATATGTATAGACAATACACATAAAACTTTGCAAAGAAAATGATATTACTCTCATTAAGTCTTATGCAAATATCATACCAATTGGACACACACACGTATATACTAGAAGCACAAGAATGCATATTTTTAGCACTCATGCATGATGTATGGTAAGAATTGTGAAAACATGCATGTCCAACCATGCAAACAATATCCAATCCTTATCAAACTTTGTAAGCACAATGATATTAATCCTAACTAATGCCTATGTAAATTACATACTCATCAGAGACACACACACACATTCTAGAAGCACACTGATGCATATTTTTAATACTCATGCATGTTACATGGTAAGAATTGTGAAAATATGCATGCCCAACCATGAAAACAATATCCCATACACATAAATTTTGCAAGAATAAATATTTTACTCTCATTAAGTCTTACAAAAGTATCATACATATTAGACACACACATATATACTAGAAACACACCAATCCATATTTTGAGTACTCATGAACGCTGCCTCCATGATGATGCATGGTAAGGATTGTGGATATACGCATGCATGACATGCAAATGATACATAATGCACATCAAAATTTTCAAGCACAAGAATATTACTGCTTTTAAGGACTATTCAAAGAATCATACCCCTTAGACACACACACATATGCTAAAAGCACACCGATGCATGTTTTTAGCACTCATGAATAATGCATGGCAAGAAATATGGAAATACGCATACATAACCATGAAAATGATATTTGATCAACATGAAGATTTTAAATCACAAGTATGTTACTCTCATTTGGGCTTACATAGAGTATCATATCCATCAGACATACACAACATATGCTAGAAGCACACCTATGCATATTTACAACAGTCTACATGGTAACAAATGTGGAAATACACATGCCCGACCATGTAAATGATATCTGATCCACATAAATTTTCATAAGCACAAGGATATGAATATAATAAGTACCTTTACAAACTTTCATATCCATTGGACACAAACTCATACACACTGATGCATATTTTAACTCTCATGCATGGTGCATTGTCAAAATTGTGGAAATACACATGCCTCACCAAACAATGATACCTAAGTACATAAGAAGTTTCACGAACAAGTATATTACTAGTACTATTTAAGGTTTGTGCAAAGTATCATACCCATCAAATACACACATATATGCTAGAAGCAAACCAATGCATATCTTTAACACTCAAGCTTGATGCATCGTAAGAAGTGTGAAAATATACATGCCTAACCATGCAAATGATATCCGATCCACATAAAACTTTGCAAGAACAAGGATATTAATGTCACTAAGGCTTGAAAAAAGTAGAATACCTATTAGAAACATAGACATATGTTAGAAGGACACAAATGCATATTTTTAATGCTCAGGCACAATGCATCATAAGAACTGTGGAAATACACATTCCCAACCATGCAAATGATGCCCAATCCACATAAATCTTTCAAAGAAAAGTATATTACTCTCATCAAGGCCTGCACAAAATAGCATACCCATATAACACATACACACATTACTAGAAGCACACTAATGCATATTTTTGGCACTTATGAATGATGCATGGTAAGAAATATGTAAATATGCATGCCAAACCATGAAAATGATATCCTATCTACATAACACTTTTCAAAACAGAAGGGTGTTACTCTCATTAAGTTTTGTGAAAATTATTATCCCCTTGGAGCACACACACATTTGATACAAGCACACCAATGCATATTTTTAACACTCATGCATGATGCATGATAAGAATTGTGGAAATATGCATAGTTCCAACAATGCAAATGATATCCAATATACTCCATAATTTTAAATTACAAGTATTTTCTTCTAATCAATGTGCATATGCTAAGTATCATAACCATTGGACACACACTGATATGTAGAAGCACACTGATATATATGTAAACACTCATGCCCATGCATGAAAATAATATCCATACACATAAAATTTGCAAGAACAAGGATATTACTCTAATTTAGGCCTACTCAAAGTATCATACCCATTAACCAACCATGCAAAGGATATCCGATCCACATAAAAACTTACAAGAAAAAGGATATTAATCTTATTAAGTCTTGCACAAAGTATCATACCTGGCACATATACACATATGCTAGAAACACACTAGTGCATTCTTCTAACATTCATGCACAATGTACGATGCATGGTAAGAACTATAGAAATACACATGCATGACCATGCAAATGATACCCTATCCACATTAAAATTTGTATTAACAAGAATATTACTCTAATTAAGGCTTGTGCAAAGTATTAAACCCATTGGATACACATATTCTAGAAGCACAATGATGCATATTTTTAGTACTCATGGGCAATGCATGCTAAGAAATATGGGAATACGCATCCTAACCATGCAAATATTATTAGATACACATAGAGATTTTCAAGAAAAATGGTATTACTCTCATTAAGGCCCATGCAACATATCATACACATGCATATATGCTAGTTGCCATTTCCTATAGCCATGTCTTTCCAAAAAATGGCAATTTCAGAACTAGTTGCCATTTTTCACTGCCAATTCTACCAAATATATGGCACTTTGAGAAATGGTTGCCATTTCATTCACAAGAAATCGCAAAAAGGAAAATTTGGTGCTATTTCCTATTGCCATTTCTACATAGCTTTCTTGTAGTGATGTTAATAATGATAGGTTTCCAATATCTATTAGCATCTTGTGAGTGAGGATCTTGGTATTCCAATCCTTAATATTATATTTGAAAGGTGGGGGGCGGGATCCTTGTCTATGTCCTTATCATCCTTGGGGGCTCATTGGGGTGAGGGCTTATGTTGACCGCTGCATCCTCTAAGGCTATAGTGTTAAGAAGCTCCATTTCTATGCATAGTAGCACATTGCTTGGTTTTGGGTTAAGTGGCACATTGCTAGGTTCCCATGGGTATTCGGGGTTAAGTGGCATCCAATATTTAGATGATGGCCTATATATCACACCTTTTCCAGTGCCTTGCTTCATTTGCATACATCATGCTCCACCATAACCCTACATTCAATATCTTTTTGATTGTGATATGGGTCAAGAGATGTCCTCCCATCACTCCTCAATGTGCTTCAACAATTATTGTTTCCCTTTGATGTGGAAAGATACATCTTTGGAGGATCTTATTCCCACTTTTCTTCTAAATATGTTTAACAATTAATGTATATTTTTGAGATGTGAGTGAAATCATTTGCCTTTGGTCTATGGACATGTCTTCAAAGGAATGAAAATGTGGAGAGGTACTATAGGATTTCTTCATGCTTATCTCATGATTATCTTCATACATCAGTACAATGAAAAATACTATATCAAATAGCTCATCATCCATCTCCTTTTTGGTATTTAAATTTGTTTCAAATCTGATCACACATGACTTGTATTTCAAATCTATTTCTTTTTTGGACTCAATCCATGTTTCTTTCACTATAGGGGGCATTGCAATAGATTGCATTCTAGAACCACATGCTAGGAAATTCCAATGCAGAATCCATAAGATGTTCATGCAATTGATTTAGTAAATGTTGGAAAGGATGCAAAGCTATGGAAGCATGCCCAAGCAAAAGTGATCATGACAATTAGTTAAGGCAGTTGAGAGTTGAGTATTTGTCTATTTGATAGAACCATTTTCCCTCCCTCTCTACTTGGTGGGCCTCTATGGTTTGTTTCCTTTTCTTAAAATAGCACTCTTCAATCATGTGGTCTAAGTGATTGCATATATTGTAGTATTGTTTCAATTGACATTCATGGCTAGTATGTCCATGCACTTTGCAATTGGTGCAAATTTATCCTTTCCTAGAGCTCCTCCTATTGCCATCTCTTTTAGAATCCTTTTAACACCTCCATTTCTGCCTTATCTTTTTTCTTTTAGACACTAGCTCGTCTTCTTCTTCTTTGCTACCCACATCCGTGAAGACTAACATTTTCTTTCTTTTGAGTCTAGTGAGGATCCCCTTCTCAGTTATTATAATTGCCTTGTGAAGTAATTTGTGATACAGCCTCATTGTCTTCATTATCTCTATGTTCCTCAGGTATTCACTATTGTTGAGGCTAGTCAGCAACCATAAAGAAAGCGTTGTTTCATCTTTGGTGATAGGCAATTGATAGGCAAGCACCCTCATTCTGACCACAATGTTATACATTAAACTTTCTACTTGACTTTGTTGAAAGAGATTTAGCATCACAGATTCCTAGCTAAACTTGTGTCAAAACATTTTCAGGAAGGCTTCCATCAATTTAGTCCATGTCCTGAAATGATCATCTAGATATTGGTCAAACCGCTCAATGTCTATTTCTAGGAATGGCAAGGGGAAGTACAACAAGTACTCTTCCTCTTTTTTGCAATGCAATGTCATTGACATTCACAGAAAGATTTGCAAATATGAAGGAGGAATTTCACCTCTCATTCCACATACTTATTAAAAAAATTGATCTTGACCTTTGGTGCTACCATTGTTGGTTGTAGATTTGCCCTTAGTCTTGCTAGTGGCTCTTTGATAAATTTCCCAGTTTCACAAAGCACATTGCTTTCCTTGACTTTGGGGGTTCAGTGGGGTACTACTTATGGGTCCTTCATACCATGATTTGCACAAATTCCCTTTGGAGGTAGAGCCTTGACTCTTTTGGCCTTCTTGTGCTCCTTCTTGCTTCTTACCCTCGGCATTTTGGGTTTAGATTGCTCAAGTTTCCCATGTGCTACTATAGCTAGTGTTTCCTTATTGTTTAGTGGATAAGATTTCATGAGTTTGGTTATTCACTTCTTCCATCCACTCTTCTCTTCTCTCATAATATATTTGTTGATGTTGAGAGCCTTGGCACCCTCCTTTGCACCCAACATTCATCTCATTGGTTTGCACTACTTTTTTTTAAGCCTTTTGCACTCATCTTTAGTGCACCTATTTCCAAGTTATATGATTTGTGTACTTGACCCATAAATCGTCTCTTAGCAATTGCATTAGTGCCAGATTGATAAATTCATTGGGATGCACGTAACTTCCTTTTCACAATTTGATGTGAGCCCGTGACTAAATCTTATCAAGTCGCACGGTATAGTGGGAGATTAATAGTGATAGATTTTCTAGTTTGAGAGCCACTTGGGACACCTTGACTACATAGAAGATTGTTTGCTCATGAAATTCCCACACTGTTTTGGTGCTTCTTGCAACTTGACATGGATTTGCGATTGCAACTCTTTTGGAAGCTGCTAAATACCATGGACTTACTTACTTCCATATTTCTCCTCTATAAATATTGGGGTTTCTTTGTTCCTTCATTGGCATATCTAGTGCTTGCATTCCCCAACAGGATCACCACAAATGTTAGCTATGAAGTGTGAGGCTAACATGTGGGTGCATTTCCTTAGATGTGCATTTGGTTTATCTATGCTATGAAGGCAATATGCCTATTTCTAGAAGGGCTAAGGAAATCATGAGATATGGACTTGGCATGATCACAACCCCTCATGCAAATTGTTAATTCATAATCAAGGTAAAATGATGGACAAATGTGAATCCAAATGCAATTGCATAATGCATCAATTGCCCAAAGGAATCACAATATTTGGACAAATAGGTGTTCTATTCATTTCTTCATTTTTCCACAAGGTTGTACAATGGACATAGCTTGACTCTACATGCTCATTCCTTTTTGAATAACCTTCATCTTCCCATGACCTGCTAAGCATAATGCCTATGCCTCAACAACTTCACTCACTTCATTGTGTCTTTTGCTCGGTGTGTTGCCTTCTTCATAGTTTTCCATTCATTGTAGGTCAATCTAGATGATTGCTTTGCCTTTCATTCACTTCACTAGGTCCTTCACTTCATTATTGAGCCCCTTCAATTTGGGGTTCAACAACAATGCATAGATTTCCAATAGGTTTAATTGAATTCGGAGAAGAAAAGTACTTCTTTCATTGCTTGATCGTCTATGAGATGCAATACAAGCTAGCATTTATTGTAAGTGACCATGACAAGCTACATGTCACCACACCAGATGCATTAGATTGCTGATGGTCCCAAACCTCCATCCCACAGCCATACAAGATCCTCAACACCCCCCAAAAAAAAGGGCTAGTGGGATGAGAAGAGGGTCTTCAAACTCTCAATATATCCAAGGATCATCAATTTATAGCAATGTGTTTGGGACTAATGTCCTTTAGATTACACTTGGAAGACAATCATGCTTATGGGAGGCATTTAGCCTCTGAGTTTCACCATTTCACTTAGTCAATTACATGCCATGATGGACAAGGGCCAATGCACCAACAATCCCCCCACTAGCCATGGACGAAGTACAAATTTTGACCACCACATAGGGCTAGGCCAAATAGTAAATGTGATCACCCTCATAAGGCCATGCCAAACAACAAATGCAACCACCTATAAAGCTCTAGGTCAATTAGAATAGGTAAACAGCTTAGAACATAGAGCACAGCCACATAGTAATCTATGGATAGACACTGAGTAGGTCAAATAGTACATGAATAATCACTCACACACTGGCTAGGCCAAACAACTTTGATACCATGTAAGCAACCAAAGTAGGTCACATTTCACAAAATTATCAACAAGTGTGGAGGTCCCAATAGACCTTTGTCCCATAGTCATGCAAGGCTCCTCAACACACAAAAAAATGCTAGTGGGATGAGTGCAGCGTCTTCAAGCACTCAATATATCCAAGGATAATCAATTTATAGCAATGCATATGGGATTGATGTCCCCTAACTACACATGGAAGGTAGCGCTTACATGAGGCCTTTAGCCTTCAATGTTCACTAGTTCAATTAGTCAATTAATGTCCCCTAACTACACATGGAAGGTAGTGCTTCATGAGAAATCTAAACTTCAAGGTTCACTAGTTCAATTAGTCAATTCCATGTCATGAGGGAAAGGGCCAATATGCTTACATTGCTACACTTGATACACACATTTCCTCCCATGAACCCATCTATCCTACCTTCATGCTTGCTCATGGATAACCCTACAACACATACTATTGCTATTGTTATTGCAAACACTCTCACACTCATCCACAACCCCTACTCAACCCCTACACAAGAACTACTCTCCTCAACAGCCATCCTCATTACAATTGACTACTAAGTAATTAAACATTCTCCGTCCATCAAACTTAGCATACTCTCCATGTCAAAATTCTTGCGATTAACGCTAGTTTGGTAGCATGATATGACATAAAAGTGTATTTTTGATGTTTTGGCAAAAAAATCTGAACTTGATGTAGATGTGTTTTTTGACGATGCCCTCTCTTGAGCTTAAGGAGACTCATACTACTATTCTAAAAAAATAGGAGGAGCACAAAAAACCCTTACATGTGGTTGCAAAATGCCCACAAATGTATCGTAACACAGCTTTTTATCCAGGCAGTACTCAAATTTGAAACTAAAAATGCATAAGAGGGAAAGATGGAGATACACAAGGCTCACATTGCTCACATGAAGGAATGCTTCTTCATTACAGGGGGGAGAGAGAGAGAGAGAGAGAGAGAGAGAGAGAGAGAGATACACTTACATTCTCCTTTACATAATTCTCACTGCCAAGAAGATGCATAAGGTTCCTCCACATGTACTTTAAAGATGCCCCATGTCATCTTTCTTACATAATTCTCAATTCCAAGAAGATGCATAAGGTTCTTCACACATGTACTAAAGATGCCATGCCATCTTCTATATCCAACCATCATCCAAATCCTCATGCATGCATATCATCTATTCATCAACAATCTCCCCCTCAAGCTTAGCATGAGCTTGTACATCAAATAGACCCAAAGCATCTCTAAGAAGACAAAACTTATCTTTATCCAAAAAGTGGGTAAATATATCAACAACCTGGGCATCTGTCCTCACATGTCTCAAGTTAGTTTCTCCACTTATCACTTTCTCCCTGATATAGTGATAGCAGACCTTGATATGTTTTGTCCTTGCATGCATTCTTGGCTAGCATGATAGGACTTAAGTTGTCACAATAGATCACTACTAGATCATCAATGCATACATTAGGAAAGAAGCGAACTCATTTTGGTGCCTCTAAGAAATTCACTATTTACCTATTTTTATTGCACTCAAAATATGGGAAATGCCATAAAATATGGATACTTACTGTAAAAATGTCAGTCTAGTACTACTCAAGCTTCACATTGAATGCATATATAATATCCTTGATTTTTTATCTAGTATTTTATAATCTTGACCTCGCTGGCACATCTGGAGCATGCCAAAACCCCCGAATCGACCCTAGAGACACCGAAAACTGATGCCCGAAGGCTTGAAAAAGGGCAAAAATGCTCGAAATGGGGAGTTTGCACAAAAATTCCAACTAGCCAAATCGCATTTTTGTGCAGACCCCCCATTCCTGGCATTTTTGCCCTTTTTAAAGCGTTCGGGTATTGGTTTTCGGTGTCTCTAGGGTCGATTCCAATTGGCCAAATCGTGATTTTTGTGCAAATCCCCCATTTCGAGCATTTTTGCCCTTTTCTGAGCCTCTGGCCATCGGTTTTCGGTGTCTCCAAGGTCAATTTGAGGGTTTTGGCATGCTCCAGATGCGCTGGCGATGTCAGAATCATCAAATACTGCACAAAAATTCAACTTTTGAAGATCACATATGTCAGACATAATAAAAGAAAAAGATTTTGAATATGACTTATTTTATATTTTTACATGGTTTTTGGTATTTTTCCAACGTTACATTGGCCCTCTTCTGATTGGTTGAGAGCCTATTTTTCTAAATCTAAGAGGCCCCAAAATGAGCTCCCTTTTTTCCTAATGCACCAAGCTCATGAAGAAGCAATGTCAGCCAAGTTTCTTCACATGCGGCTATGGCAGCCCCTCTAAACTCTGCTTTTGTACTAGACAAAGAAACAGTGGGTTGCTTCTTGCTACTCCAACTAATCACACTACTCCCAAGAGAGAATGCATACTCTCTAATTGGCCTTCTATCATAAATGCCACTAGCCCAATCTGCATCAGTATAACCATGCAAGCATATTTCTCCTTCCATGGCATTTCATCCTTGTAAATGAGCCACTCACCATGATGCGTCATATGATTTGTGGCTCCAAAATCTATGAACCAATCATCACTAAATGAAGGCTCTTGCATGATGCTCAGAACACGCTCCATACTAAAGAAGTGAGTGCCATGTCCATGCATGTGCATGCTCTCTTCCACCAACATAATGATTGTATTGTGGTCTTCCACCATGCTCTAAATGTGTGGCATTATGATTTGCATAACAATCCTACTCATAGATCCCAAACTTAGCACAAAAAAGCAATTTCTAGCTTGCGAAGTTGGAGTGGCCCTTCCTTTACCACGACATGTGGCTCTCCCCCTTTATATAATCACGTCCTCTTTGGGCAAACTCATTTCTATCCATAGTGTTTTGATGGGCATATGAGGCTCTCCCATGGACTCTTGGAGGTCCACTTCGTCCTCTAAAATCACCTCTACCACCTTGGTGATAAAACCAATTGTCTCTTCCATTACTTGTGGAGGCTTTAAGCCCAAGCTTTACCTCTTCTGTCTTGTATAATGCAACCAAATCCTCAAAATTGGGCATAGTGCCTCACACAAAAATAGAAGTGTCCTATGATTTGTATCGAGGGCCTTAACCATTCAAGGTGATAGACACCAAATCATCATCTTCTACATTGAAATTTAGAGAGGATAAATCTTTCGTAATTTGCCTTATCTCAGCCACATAGTCCATGCAGCTTCTATTTCCTCTCTACATTCCGTGGAGCCTCTGTTTGAGCTAAATCTTTCTTGCCTCCGTGCTTGTACCATATAGTTTGTGAATGATGTCCCAAGCTTCTTTAGGTGTGCTAGTCTTCTTGATGTGAGGGATGAATGTATCAGAAGTGAAAACAAATATCCAATGCAATACTTTTCTTGATTTTTCCACCCATGTTTTTTTGTATTCCAATTTTTGCTCATCCGTTGGTTGATCCCATGGCAACTTTGGGCATTCATCTTTGCCCATTAATCAATCCCCGAACACATTTTTCCATGAGAAACTTCTCCATTCTATAAGACCATGCGCTATAATTATCCTTGGTCACTTTTTCACCCACTATTTTGGCTACTTGTGAGGTCTCAACCATGCTTGATTCACAATACTTGCTTTGAAATACAACTTAGCAAATGTCAAATCAATGGCATTTTTTTGTATTTTCTAAGCACACTCACTTCAAGTGAGGTAAATGGCACCCAAATCTGAGATTTTACCTTCTTTTCAAGTGCTTACACTTGCTCTATTTTTAGGCATTCAAGAGCATCAAATTTGGGCATCAAACAATCCACTTTTGAACGTCAATCTAAGCATCTATCAATGCACATATGGCATTTCCCACTTTTTGTAAATGTGTGTATTTTGGCATCAAATGGCCACCAAATGATTTCCAAACTTGCTCTTGCAATGATTTGCCAAACCAAAATTTATCCCACTCTTTTGGGCATCAAACACATCTAATTTTGTGCATAGACACCCTCATATGCATGATCCAAACTCAAATTTACTAGCAAAACCTTATTTAAGTGCTCTAATGCATCAACACTATCACCAACCAGGCATATGACCTCTAGTATCAACACTTTTCTACCCCAAACGTGTAATTCTTTTATTTTGGCATACAATTCTTGCAACAAATGCTACTCCAAATGGCAATTCCTTCCACCATGCTACTCACGAGAGCTATGCCAACCAATGTGCAATAAAGCATGGAATAAGTTGACAAATGGGGGCAAAAACCTCTTACTTGATTTCCAATTTATGGTAGCGGTAAATCTTGTCTTCTTTCTTTGTAATGTAAAGAGGGAATTAACATGAATCTCCCTTAAGGCAGCTTCAAAAAACCGCTAAACAATTTATTGTTTGCCAAGTCACCAAAGTGATCACAAAGTATCTAGTCCATAAACCTCCACAACAATTGGCAATTCACGTGGCATGCTAACAATCACTGGAAATGACAACTCGGGAGTGCTTTTAAATGGCAATGAAGTCTTAGGTTTTGAACATGAGGTAGGTGTTCCTAGAATCTAGTTTCCTTCAATCCAATCACAAGCACAATGCACGGTCTTTGACTCAGTCTTCAAGTAGTAAAGAAGCAACAATTGCTGCTAGACCAATTTGCTCTGGAGCAAGAGAAATGGAAATTTACAGACAAGCCCAATGCCCCTTCAGTGCAAGCTCTCACATGGGCTCTGAGCAAAGTTGAAAACTTCTTGGAAGGTCTCTTCATTCGCTAAAGAAAAGATCTTGCTAGCTTGAGTTCCCTCATTGGTTGTCAAAATAGATCCCTAACATAGAATTCAAAAAACATTGAAAGTCTTCCAGTTGTTGAACCACTTACTTTGGGTGAAATTAACAACACAAATATCTTCCTTCACTCCCTATTGGATTCATGGCTTCCTTCATGTCTTTCATGATGACTGATGTTGTCTTAGGCTTTCTTCCTGTCACAATAGCACGGTGGAAGGAAGTGATGCAAGTAGACAAGCTTTGCCGGCAGATCTATATACCATGCTTTTATATTTATAGAAGTTTGTGTAGCTCACAACTAACAGCTGTGAGTTTTCACTCAAAAAACTCAAATCATTTGAGGCACTCAACCTGGAGATCCACAATGCATCCCTTATGATTCAAGAAGAACAAATTGACTCTTTTGACAGCAGCAAGAGTAGCCTTCACACTAGTCAAAATTCTAGCATATATCAACAGAAATGCCTTGTCTATGCATACTTCAGAATGAGGAGGTCTAGATGAGCGGCACCTGCTATGATTCAGCATGCATTATAGGACGTGGCTACTCCAACACTTGTTGAACACAGTTGCTTCTACTTCAACACACTCAAAGGTCTCCCAAGACCTTATGTGACATGGTTTTTAGCTTTATTAGCTGCATCTAAAGACCAGTATGCTTATGCTCTCTGTACCCAGGCTTTGCATACCAAATTGAAGATGCATAAGAGGGAAAGATGGAGATACACAAGGCTCATATTCTTCATGAATGGGGATTACACTTACATTATCCTTTACACAAACCTCACTTCCAAGAAGATGCATAAGGTTCTTCACACACACACACACACACGCTAAGTGTTGTAGGTGGATGAGCCAAATTTGAACAAGTCATGACACATTGTGGATAGTGAAGCTAACTTATAGATGCTAGAAAGAATCACCCCACAAGATTGTGACAAACAATGTTATCACTAAAACAAGATATATGGTAGCACTATAAAAGATATTCTAAAGCAGAATAAGCTGTGCAAACTAATGGGGAATGATAAAAGACTATGACATCTTGAGTCGAAAATATGGTACTTGGTAGATAAGAGTTTATACCCTAGTAAATACCCCAAATAAGAAGGATGGTGCAAACTATGCAATCACAAGAGCAAAGCAAGAAAGAAGGGATGTGGGTACATTAGCTACAATCTCTACAACACGAGGCAAATCAAGGGCAGCAAGGGAAGCATAAGGCTAAGAAACACATAGCACACAAGTTAAGCCAATGAACCTAGGCCAAATAAGCCATGCCAACTGACTTAGAGTCCCAAGTCCCCCTAGATGAAGCAAGCAAAGTTGAACATGCCACTAGCCATTATGGACTATGGAGTTGATCTATAAATTCTAGATATGAAGCTAGTTGAGGCAACTAGAATAAGCACTTGGATCTTGAAACAGAGATTTTATACTCTACTTAATTTCTCAAAAGAAGAAGATTATGTGATGAACCCAATTTGGGAGTCAGAAGAGCTAGGAAATAATGGATCTGTAAATGCTAGTTGTGAAACTAGTCAAGGCAGCTACTACAAATAAGCACTTAGAAGGTTGTGACAAACAATTATATCACTAAATGAAGATAATAAGAAACATTGTAAAATATATTTTGAAGTAGAATAAGCTCTATCAACTAATGGGGGATTATAAAATACTACATCATCACTATTGATAAAGGGATCTAGGGGTTTCATGACATCATGGGCTGGAGGGGCAAGTATGTACTTGGAAACGAGAGTTTATGATCTACTTAATCTCTCAAAAGGAGAAGATGATGTGATGAACCCGATTTGGGAGCCACGAGAGTGATGCAAGAGACAATGGATGTAGTTACATCAACTACAATCTCTACAACGAAGAGGTAAATCAAGGGAAGCATTGAGGCTACTAGGAAACATAGACAACACAACTTGATTGAGTCAACTCACATGACATAAGCCGATGTGGTTAATCCAAAGTCCCAAGTCACCCTAGATGAGCTAAGAGAGAGTCGGCACAAGAGCAATGGAGGAAGATCAAGATGGAGAAGGCAATTAACCTCACTCAATCAGACGATGAAGAGACTAAGCACCATTGCTTTAACCAACTATGACATGATGAAACCTTTGCTAGGATCTTCACAAACAAGGGAATTCCTTGTGTAGACAAGAGATATTGTGTCCCTATCTCTGTCAAAGACCCATGAACACATAACAAGGGTGCATGTATGCACAAAAGCGCTTGGCTCCAACTTGTGGGTTTTACGGGTCTTTAGACACTATCAATTGTTTAGTAAGAAATAATAAAAAAGAAACTCTTTGAGGACTCGCAAGATTCATTAGGATATGCCAAGGTTCTATAGTTATTTGCATGCTCTCACACTGACTACAAAGCCACTGCCTTTATTAAAAAAAAATTGGAAGGTAAATCAGCGTTATTTTCCTTGACGGTTTTATGAATGATACCTGCAAAGTTTTGATGTCAAGTTTCTAGGTTTTTTTTTGGCTTTATTTTTATAAGCAGATCCAGTAGATGACAATCTCTTCACTAGCAGGCATAAAGCCCGTCAGGAAAGCATAAAGCCCGTTTGGCTGGCATGAAGCCTTTTCAACAGGAAAATGAATGGCGAACCTCCTTTTTTGGCAAATGGCTTTCTAGATAGCATTTTTTTTATAAAGGCAATGGCTTCAGCAGTCAACAAGCGAACCGACTTTAGCGCCTTGATCACAAATGAACACGAGAGACCTGGATGAGTGATCAAAAAGCTTGAAGTGACTGGAAGACTTGTAGCTGGAGGAAGCCAAGGCAATCATTCTAAGGAGAGCTCAAACATGGAGGGAGAGTGGAGCCCTTGAATTGATTTATAGCCATGTTGGAGGGGGATAAAAAGCACACACAAGCTAATGAAAAGCCAATAGCCACACACAAGATAAAAGTTGAAAAGCCAACAACCATCTAAAATTAGAGGTTAAGAATTAGAGCTCTTTTAACTACCATGATGAATATGATGAACCCCATGATACAGAGGAAGATTTCTAGACTCTATGCAAAGATCAATAGTACAAAGGATGTAGGAGGTCACAAAGCTAGATGCAAACAAAGTTTTTAACTATTTGATGGACTAACAAAACTATGCTAGGTTCCCTATTCCAAGATGGACTAACAACACCCAGCAAAGACAAAGGGAGGAAGCAAGAACCATCAACACTATGAGGACATCGATTGGGAGCAATATAGAGCCCCCAAAGTGAAGGTGTCCAACAATGAAGGAAAGGACAAAGTGAAGGCCAAGGCAAAGCATAAAATAAAGGAAGAAATGCGAAACTCCTAGAAGTCTAATTTGAATGGACCAAATTGTGGTAAGCCTCAAGAAGGAAGCAATCAATGATAGAGGTGCACCAAGGAGTCATAGAGGAGGGAAAATGAAAGCCACCAAGAGATTTTGCCAATAGTCTTGGCAAGAATTACTCAAAATTCTTGCTAGTATCTCCTACCAATGGTTTTGACTATATTAATACTAGTTTTAACTATATAACACTAGTTTGGTAGAAGGACATAAGAATGTCCGAGGACACTTTTCTGTCTTGTTAACTTGGCCACTTTTTAGAATTATTCAAAGGAATTGATAAGGCATTTTGGGGTCTTTATTATTTACCATAATAAGTTGGAATTATTATGGATTGGAACTTGCAGAGCTATTACTTTGAGTTCTACCTAAAGTTTTAAGGTTGACTTAACACCAAAATTTCAAGTTGTTTTTCTTGCTTTTAGATAAAATGTCCATTATTCTTAGGTATGATGAGGTTTTTTAGAGTTTGTAAGTCCTAGAGCCTAAGGATAAGCATAATACTTATGTTTAGATTGCTTTGGAGCTAGATTATCATACTTATTCTGATTTATGGTCTCCAATATAATTTTAGTAGATACTGACAGTGAGGCAAAAGTTGATCTTCTGCAAATTCTTTGATATGTCTAACAAGTTCCAAACTCTACCATACTTTATATATGTCTTCAATAAGGTAGCATGATTTTTTAGGGGACCTACTATCATGTAGAACATCATATTCAATCCTTATTTTGATTGTTCATTATGCTGCAATTTATGTTATTTTCAGGATACAAGGGTTCACTTATATTACAAGAACCTTCAAATGTCTAAATTATACTTATATCATGCCTCTAATCATGAAGCAGTGATATCGATTAAAAAAAGCTATATGTAGAATACTTATATATGGGATAATTTAAAACTATTAAATCAAAGTTTCATTGTGCAACCTATTTTGATAGTTAAGATTAAGATCACTTAATCTCTTTTAGTTCTAGCCTTTATTGTGATTTGGTGACTTTTCACTACGATAGAATTTTAGTATTGCTAATATATGAAACTTTGTGGATATTATGTATAGTATATAAAGATTCCTATTTATGGAATGTGACTTAAAATGTAACCCATTAGGGTAACCACTCTTGTTAATCCAATCTTGCAAGAAAAAAAAAAAAATGTTTCTCTTAGGTGTTTGATATACTTATAAAAACTTTGTAAAAAATACAATCTCATTGAAATCATGCTTATTTTCAAGCATGCTAGATGAAGTTTTTGTTGATGTATAGATGATATATATGCATGAGTATTTGGATGATGGTTGGATATAGAGGAGTCTAAGAGAGATGGCATCTTTAAATGGATGAATAGTCTTTGATGATGTAGGAGGACTTTTTTCTCTTTAGTAGAGCTCCATCTTTAATCCCACCCCTTCAGGGACTCGACCCTTTGGTTCACACATAGTATAGTTCTCCGTCTACGGACCTGTGGCTTGGCTACCCCACTGCTCCTCCATCCTGCCCCTTCTGCCGTATCGCCTCCCCTTCGCCATCGCCCTTTTGCCCCGCAGCCCCTCTTGCACTGTTGCTCTAGCCCCGCACTTCGCCCTTCCTCCTCCCCCTCCATCAGCTATACCCCCTGCCATCTCGCCTCCCTCGTCATCTATCCCATCCATCTCTTCCGCCCTCTTCTCCACCCCTCTTTCCTCCCCTGCAGGCTCTCTTTCCCTGCCTCCTCTCTGCTCCTTCACTCCCTCCTTCCCTCCTTCTCTCCCCCCTCTTTCTCTCCTTCCCTTTCTTTCTATTTTTCTTCCCTTTTGCCCTCTTCACCTCTCTCCTCCGCCTCTTTACATTGCCTTTGCCTCCCCCTTGGATGTCCTTCTTCCTCACCCCCCCTTTGTTTTCTCCTCTTCCTCCCTGCAGCGGGAGCATTTGTGCTTGTTAAGGTGAAAGAAAATCTTGGTGGTGACCCTTGGTCTGGCCAGAGGGGCTTTACGGTAGCACCCTCGAATCCCATAGCCATTAAGGTTCTTCTTTCCCCAGCTAACAAGAAACAAGTATGGCAGACAATTTAGCCCCTCCAAGACAAGGCGCTCATGGCAAAATTGTGGGCCTCACACCTACATAAAGACATGTGCAAAAGTGGATCCAAGCGAGCTTGACATTAGAAGGCGACCGCATCTAGGAGGTCACCATCTATGGAAGGGGCGTATTCCTCATCCAACTGAGCTCCCCCCCCACTGCCTCAACACTTGTGGAGTAGAGCCCCATCCTCCTGGAATCGCATCTAGTGTACCTCTTTCCTTAGTACTATGGCTTTACAGTGGAGGACATGGGCACACCACGTTCCCCATTTTTTGGCAGTTATGCTTTGCTTCCCAATGCTCCCAAAGGAGTATTGAGCCATCCTCCCCTCCATTGGTCAGGCATTTGCCACCGCGCTTAAGCTTCGCCAAAGTCGGTTGCCTCAATTGTAGTAGATGATGGGCTCCTAGGATTAGATTGGTGGTTGAGAGCCCAGAGTCCCTCCCAGAGTCGATCCTCCTAGAGACCCTTGAAGGGGGCACACTTTGCTAGCGAGTGGAGATTCTGGGTTACTAGGCCAGTGTCTTCGGTGTAGACAGATGGGTCACCTAGCCAGAGATTTCCCCCATGGCAATGGCCGAGCGCCTCCCCCCTAGCCCCTATAGAGCAAGCAGAGTCAGAAGACTAGAGTCCATCACCCCCTTAGACAGGAGTAGCAAGAGTCTCAGACCCCCTGGGTGACCCCCTTAGAAGCATTTTGGACCCAGGTTAAAAAGAAAACAAAACTAAGCAAATAGGCTCACAAGCATCGTAAGGGATAGGGCTAGACATAGAGAGAGAGAGAGACAGGGTTGTCTGCGAGGCACCTGAGGAGGAGCAGCAGAAGCAGGAGCCCTCACGTGGAGATCTACCTCCCCCAATGGGAGGGGCCACCGCCCAGCCAGATGATCCTCCCATGATGAAGGTTCAACAACTGCATCCACCCTTGCATCAATAGCAAGCCCTAGGAGTTCATGATGAGGCGATGGCAAACATTAGGCAGGCAACAGTTGAGGAGTGGTGAGCCTAATCAGCAAGGGGGCCTGTGGTCACCCCTATTACCCCCCCTCCCCCTCCCCCTCTGGATCCCTCCCTCTCTTCCCCTACACTCCCCCCCTGGGTTCCCCCTGCCCCCTCCTCCCCCTCGCGCCCCTCTTGTTATGATCACTCTCACCACCCATCCCCTTCCCTCCGCCCCCCCACCTCCTCCCTCCGCCACCTCCCCCCTCCCCACCTCCGTAGCAGGTTCCTCAGCCTCCCTCCCCTCCCCTACTTCGACACTTTTGCCAGCAGGAAAGGGTAAGACGACGTCCCCTTCTGCTCCCTCATCACAGCATCAAGCCCATTCGAGAAGGGAGCTAGAGGGACAGGGCTCTCATCCTCCTGATCAACAGCTCCCAACCTCCAGCATGGGCATCCCTTACTATGGGACTTCTAGATGTTGGGACCTTCAAATTATCTAGAGAACCCGGACTCTTATCCTTACCACCGCTGGAGGTAATGCTTACGGTCCTATAGCCACAGAAGAGGGGTTTGATCAGTGCAGTGGGCTCTCAGACACACAAAGTTTGGAGTTTCTACTTTGCCTCCACAAGGGTGGAGAAGTGGACCCCAAAGGTGTTTGATGCTATTATGGGAGATTAGATTTCACACATGATGGACGAGTGGATGGGAGCACGGGGATTGGACCTTTCAGATTTTTGCTTGAGGCAAAGGTGGAGCAAGCACACTTCTAGCCCCTCCGGAAGTGTGCGGAGCTGTTTGGGGTGGAAGTCTCCATCATAAAGTGGGCATGGAAGATCAGTATTGAGCCGGTATCCACCCTAGTATGTCGTCGCACAAACACGGGCTATTCGCCCTCCAAACCCCCAGCAAAGTTGCATAAGGTAGTCTTTCTGGAACAAGCAACCACTCACAGGACAGCCTTGTTCTCTGCACCCTCGTCCTCATGAGTTGGACCATAGTGAGTTGGAACGTGCACTGGGCTCCACGATCGTGCTCGTAGTTAACCGCAATATTTGATACTCCATCAAGAGTTATAGAGGGCAGTAGTAGGGCAGACAGTGGACATCCTTTTGATTCAGGAGCATATGTTCTCAACAATAGCAGACATTAGACAACACCACCTTCTCCCAGGGAGAGGCTTGGAGGAGTGGTCCCCTGTAGTAGGACAGAGGAGAGGGGTCTACATCTCGATCTCACAGACTTTGCCTCCAGAGGTCTATGATCAGGGCAAGCTTTAGGTTGGGTAGTTTGGATGGGAGTTAGGGTGGGAGAGTCCAAGATTGGGATCTTGAACGTGTATGCCCCATCATGCAGACAACACCGTCTGGCCTTTTGGAGGAGGCTGTTAGAGTGTCTTCTAGATGTAGATTCTTGGATTGTTGGAGGGGACTTCAACAACCTGGAGTTTGGGGAAGACAAGCACGGCAACACCTCCTTCTTTGAGATGCCAGCAGTAGAGCGTAGCACTTGGGAGTAGTTCATTTCCATGATCGGCAACAGCAGAGACCCGTGACGTGAGCTAGATTTTAGCAGGATACTTGGCAACCTCGTCTTCTCTTTCGAATAGAGGAGACACGATGGACTGCTTAAGAGACTATACCGTTTCTACATTGGGGATTGGGCATTGCACAGAGGCGACAGGTACCACCATGTCAGACCACTCTCCGGTAGTACTTCACTTAGATCGGCCTCGCCGAGGTCTTCTCCAAAAACGGGTCCACATTCCAGATGACCTACAGGATGAGGAGATCCAATAGGTCAAGGCAAAGATTTGGGAGCAATCAAAGATGACACCATGTGAGGGCTGGGCTTCGTGGGTGGCCGATGCGATCCAGAGGAGTAGTGAGGAGTTACAGGCTCATGCCCTTAGGTGGAGGCAGACTCTTCAGGAGTGCAAGTAGGCTTCAAGGAGAGACCTCGCCTCCATAGAGTGGCTTCGAGAGCAGGACCTAGGTTCTCAGTGGATTAGCGACAGGTTTGAGAGCGCTTGCCTGGAGCTCTAGGATAGAGAGATTCAGCGGGCTAAGTTCTCCTATCACTCTTCTCGAGCCCAGTGGGTACAGCAGGGGGATAGGATGACGAAGCAATTTTTTTAGTCCACTGGGCCCCAATCGGTAGGCACACAATTGCAGTGTCTCCGAGATCCACAGAGCATCATGCACACTAACCCGTAGGAGATATTAGACCTGAACATAGGTTTTTACAGCCAGTTTTTTTAGACAGAGAGGATGACTCTAGCTAGTATTGTGGCCCGAGAGGGAGTTTGGGATCACATTTCATCAGTAGTCTCACAAGATTTATGCAGTAGACTGGAGGAGCCTTTCTCATGGATAAGGAGCTCTCGGAAGCCCTCAAGGCTCTCCCGACCCAGAAGTGTCCTAGTGAGGATGGCTTGACCGGCCTTCTTTCGAAACTTCTAGGAGATTATCTCCACCCCTTTTCAACTAGCATGCCAGAAGATTTTTGACACGGGCTCCCTCCCTTAGTCCTTAAGCCGATGGTGGATTTGTTTGATCCCGAAAGGGGGAGGTAGGTCAGACATTTGGCAATGGAGACTGATCACTCTACTTGACATTGCATACAAGATCGGTCTTGAGCTTGCAGTTACGGCCCCATCTTACTGACATCATCCACGACACACCGACTGGGTCTGTCTAGGAGTGCAACATCCTGGGGACAACCACATTCTGGGAGGCAGTGGATTGGTCTAGGGAGGAGTCACATCTGCTAGCCATCCTTCTCTTGGATTTGAAGAAGGCCTTCGACAAGGTGGAGTGGTCCTGTTAAATTACAAGGTGGCAGCGGAACAGAAATTGAACAAAGAATAGAGAGTACATAGCAAACTGGAGACGAACAAAATTTTCCTTCAATACTGATGTAGTACAAATGATGGCTCCATCCACCCGTGCGCTCCCACAATGGAGCTTAGATGGCAATCTAGACAGATACTAGTAGGTGAAGAGCTACTAGCTGGAAGATCTCTGCTGGAAGATCTGATCTGATTGATCTGATACAATGGACTGGGAAGGTCGCCTCTTTATAGCTATGAGGGTGGTAGTCGGGATCAACGTAGTCGGTGGAACCGATCAATCAACCTAGTCGGTGGAGCCAACCAATCAACCTAGTCGGTGGAACTGACTAGTCGTCCATGGAATATTTAGGAAATATTCCCTATACCTTTGCCTCGGGGGCTGTCACTCCTGAACCCCCACCAGGGGGGCCGCTGGCCCCCCTGGGACACCCCAGTTGGCCCCCAGACCCCAACAAGAGCAAGGGGCTCCCACACAATCAAGGCAATGTGCCTTGTTGTGCTACCAACTTACCTACCCTACCTAGCCCATAAGCTAGACTCACATAGATCACCTTTCTAACCATTAATGATCTCATTGGATAGACCTCATCTGACATGCAAGTCAGAATCCATCCAGTGTCCCGGGCTCACACATGGCTTCTCCTCATATGGGGGCCTTACAACTTGAGCACCTTGGACCACTGGTGGTTACCAGGAGGGTGGGGCATTGAGCATATCTAATAGGTCCTTCCTAGGGGGTACTATGCAGAGATTGGGTTTCTCATATAGATGGGTCAGAGGAGTTTCTGTGCTTTATGCGGGGAGCTCCAGCCAAATGCTTATCGGAGGACACACAGGCGAGGCCTTTCCTCTCTCTCGCTTGGTTCGACAGTGCTTCCCACTTGCTCCCTTCCTTTTCTTGTTTGTGGTGGAGGCTTTGGGCTACTACTTGAGATCATAGGTGGTAGGCCTCATAGGGTTGAGGCTCCCAATCAGACAGGAGAAGGGACTGCTTGACTCTGAGTTTGCAGATGACACAATCTTTTATGTTGAGGGCACCACAGTGAGTTTGGAGAGAGTCAGGGGAGCCCTGGCTATTTATTGTGATGCCTTGGGTGCACAGATCAACTGGACGAAGTCCATAGGTTTCTTCATAGGCTATGAGGAGACACAAGAGATTCATGAGTGGGGGAGTGACTTTGGCTTCAGATAGATACCGTGGGGCTAGACAGCAAGATACCTCGGTTGCCAAGTTGGTATTGACATTATGGCAGAGCAGCAGATCGCCCTAGTCCTTGAGAGCGTTCAGCGCAAGCTTCTCTATTGGAGCTCGGCCAAGCTATCCCTAGCAGGTCATGCCTTAGTGGCAAACAAGGTCCTTCTTGCCATGGCCTAGTATATCACCTCTTGTTGGTGCTTTCATAGAGGATGCATTGGGTAGCTCCGACAGTTGGTTCGAAACTTCCTTTGGTCAGAGGTTTGGATAGCACGCAGAATACTAGAGCCCTGGTCACTTAGCAGATGGTGATCATGCCGTAGGCACTGTGAGGCTTGGATATCATTGATCCGGAGATGCAGAGCAGAGCCATTCTAGGCAAGTTGATTGTTCACGGCCTCACCCTACCCTAGGTGCAGAGCCTTGGAAGCTCCTCTTACAACGAGGGCTTCTTAGGAATACCCCATGCACCGGAGGATAGTGGCAACCTTCACATAGATGGATCTTCTTAGAGGCCCCCCTTATAGGGAAGGGTTTCCCCTTGATGAGGAGCCTTCACAAGGTTTGGCAGAGACTAGCAGGGGGTCTCATTTGTGCTCTGCCTAGATGCAAAGAGGAGTTTGAGGGGCAGCCCCTTATGTGGCACCCAGAGATCTGAGATCAGGAGGGGCATATGCTCAGGTAGTGGACTCACATTGGTTGGGCACAGTGGGACAGTGGTCCAACCAGGTCTTTTGGCAGATGGAGTAGATTACCCATGAAGGCAAAGGTGAGGCTTGGCACTGTAGCGCATTTGCGAGGGGCACGGTAGTGGTTGAGTGAGATTGACCTAGCCATCCTTGAGTCTTGGTGGGAGGGACTTCGCATTTGGAGGGAAAACATTTGGTTGGGGAAATTTTCTCAGACTGGTGTCCCCTTGAGGATGATGATGCAGCGAGTCAGCATGCACCCCAGCTTCTTTCATGTAGGACGTGGAGGCCTACTTCATTCGCTCACTGAGAGAGACCCTAAGATGGATGGGAGTCTTGATGGGGTTCACTGGCAGACGATCAGAGTAGTGGGATGCTTGGGGAAGGAGTGGCACATTGACCCTCCCAGTATCTCAAAGCAAGATGCCTCCAGATGGTGCCTCTGGCTATGGGATGGTAGACCCTTGAGGGAGGTCCAGTGGGATCATGGAGAGTGGTTTTGGCCCTCCAGGGGTGGCCTTACCGAGTAGATGGACAAGATGCCCTTCTTTTCCTACACCATACGTATTGGTAGGAGGCTTCAGATGGACTCTTTGAGATGGACCCCCTCAAGGGAGTGGCATTGGGTGACCTAGAGAGTGCCTCGGGATGTCCGTTCTAGATTTTGCATGCAGTTATGGTCCAGTTTGCAGCCAAGGAAGATATCCTACTTTTTCTGGCTGGCCGCCCACAAAGGCTTGCCCATCGGACCATGGTTGGAGTAGATGCGAGTGGAGGGGCAATGCCATTGTTGCTCTACTAGTTTCCTAGAGACAATCTTGCATTGCCTTTGGAGTTGTCGTAGAGTAGCGAGGATCTGGATGGGAGCCCTCAGGATCATGACCCATATGCAGAGTCTTCAGAGGGACTATACCTCAAGGATGGTGTCCTGGTTGATTGAGGGAGGACACACGTTCCAAATTGATGAGATCTCCCCAACCTACTGGATACAGGGTCAGAGCATTCAGAGGATAGCACTCCATGAGGTAGTCCCTACGGATAGCCCCTTCTCCCCTTCTCCTACTGGATAGAAGGGGAGAGCATTCAGAGGATAGTGCTCCATAAGGTAGTCCCTCCAAATAGCCCAGCTCCCACTTTTCTTCCGAAGGACAATGTTTGGGAGGTGGTAGCTAGTATCATTGCATGGAAAATTTGGGTGGCTCACTTTAGTCTCATGATGGGTGAGCACCGATTCCACCCTCAGTTACCCTGGTCACCATTTGGCAGGACATCATCTACACTCTACGTTCCATTTGGGAGCATGGGACTCTAGGCTTTAGAGTGACTATCGAGAGGTGTGCTCATTTCTGTAAGGCTTGGCCTGCAGGAGTTTTCTACATTTTCACTCCGCAAGTGATTTGCTGGTTGCATAGTCCCCCACCTGGCTGTTAGCCCTTGTACTTGAGATCCCCTAGGAAGTGAGCTGGGTTTCTCTGGAACATGTTGGTTTTTCTTTTAGCCTTCTCCTGATTTTTTCCATACTCAGCACCTTCAGGGATGTTGTTTTGTATGAAGTCTTTCAAGCATTAATAGAAGGTTCCTTTCTTTGTAAAAAAGAAAATAAAAAGGAAAAAAAATCCCACCCCTTCCTCCAACTAATGGGTCAAAGGTGAATGGAAGAGGAGGAGACAAGGAGAAAGAAGGAGGGGGAGGGTAGATTTTGATGGAGGAAAGAAGGAGAGATGCTTAAGGGAGCATGAGGAGGAGGAAATTTGGGGGGGAGTTGGGGAGAAATGGTATTCCCTTACCCCCACTAGCCTATTGCATATGCAATAGTTAGGGGCAAGGAGGTGAAGGGAAGAGAAGTAGGGCAAAAGGAGGAGGAGGGATGAGAAGGAAGGCAAAAGGGAGGTGGTATGTTGATGGGGAGGAGGAAAGGAGGAGAGGGAGGTGCATGGGGGAGGAGTAAAAGGAGAGGGAGCTCTCTCTCTCTCTCTCTCTCTCTCTCTCTCGTTGAGATATGGTGCCATGTGCACATATTAGAGGCTAAGGTATAGTATAGGAATGTATTAAAGTAGCCACCCTAGGATGTGGACTACATGATGTGAGGATGTGGATTGAGGACATCCACAAGGAGAGATGTGGATCAGAGGATCCCACAGGTGTTGACTATTCTAAGGGCTCTCTCTATATAAGAAGCCTATTATGTATTGTTGATGATATACATTGCAATAGATTGAGTGTTTGCTACCCTATGTCTCTCTCGTGGTGCTTTGATCCTCCTTGATCCCTCACTTTGACATGGTATCAAAGCTTAGGTGCTTCACAAGCCTAGGTAGATTAGTGAGTGTTTTCTTTCCCATGCTTTGTGTATAGAGAAGATAAAATTTGGCACACCCATAGTATCTTTAGGGAGAGTTGTTATGTGTGAAACTATGTCCATGGAAGACATTTCAAGATTGATGCTGATGTGAAGAAGGTGCTGTTGCAAAAGTTGTTTTTACAAAGATGTTGCTCTGCAAATGAAGACTTGCAGGTCTGTGCACAGGCTCTGAATTGCCTCCTACCAAGGGAGCTCTCCATCAAAGGCTCCAAAAGCCATATGAGGCTCTAGCTCCTCCCAGTAGCCTTATCTTCAGCATCGCCTCGACTCAGCTGCAACTCCAAGTACTCTAATGGCCTCCACTCAGCCAGCATTTGGCAGCTCTCATGAGACCTTTGGTAGCCCGCATTAGCCATACAAGGCCAACAACTACCTCCATCGAGCGGTGACTTGAGTAGAGCTCACGAGAGGCGACCATCACACATCAGAGCTTCAACATAGAAGCACGCTCCAAACAACACGAGATGACCAATAGCTCTCAACCAAAGGTGGACTCATAGCTGTCCTCCAACAACTACCTACAAGTAGAGCATCGTCTCGACACACAACAAAGCCATACAATTGGCTCTATAAGTAACCTAATGGCTGCCGACCAACATGAAGACTCTCCCCAAGCACAATAGCTACAGTCGCGATAGCAGCAAATGGCTAAGTGCTCTAGCACAATTGCATTGCTCCACAGACCCCGCTCCAACTAACGAGTTGCAAATTGGTTACCCATAGCCTTCTTCAAAGACGACTCCACGGGCTGCATCAACTAGTGACTGCAACAACAAAAGCTCACAAGCTCCTCCCGTTTGTCAACCTGACAACGACTCCAAAGCTTCGTCAAATCCTCTACAAGAGGGCATGCCTGGACATCAATCCCATTAGAATACTCATGTCATCATCGTCGCGCAAGATGTCTACAGCCTCAAAGTCTTCTCTATAGATTTTTTCTAAGGTGTAACCTTAGGACACGTGGCAACCCCATCGCAAAAACACACAGTAGATAAATCTTACCATAGTTGAACTATGGTTGGATAAAAGGAAATCATCGTTAGGTTTGCTGGCTTGGTTGGGTTCAAAGATTGCCACATGGCATAGTGCCACCTAAGCATAGTACCTTTGTAAGCACAAGCTTGTAAGCAGCATATGAATTCCTGTGCCACATCATCAAAGGCCTCTGTCTTCATAAAACTTTGAGAAGCCATAACCTGCAATCCAAGAAGAATTTTCACATGCTCCAAAGTGACCGTCTTTTTGAGCTCTACGTGCCTGTCAAGTCAAAATCATTGTTAGCAATTAAATATTGCTAGGTTTGAAAGTTTCTTCAATTGGTAAGACCTTTGCAATGGCGATACGCACGCCAATTGTTGAGAAGTTCACTGGGGAAGAATTTCACACCTGGTCTACACAAATGAGGTATCTCTTGATGCATTAAAAGCTTTGGAAGACTGTAAAAGAAGACATACTCACTACACAAAATGATGCCTGGAAGGAAAAAGACGAAACAACACTATCACTCATTGGTTTGCACTTGGGTCCAAACATAATTCCCAAGGATCATGCCAAAGATGCATGGGATGAGTTGAACATAGTGTTTGGTGCAAAAGCCCAAAACCAAGAAATTCATCTTAAGATTGAATTCTATGGTTTGCACATGAGCTTTAATGAATCCATGGCACAATTTGTCAACAAAATCAAAAGCATTATGATCCAACTAGAAGGCATAAATGCAAAAGTAGGGGAAAAAGATGCACTTCCAATCCTTCTTAAAAGCATGCCTGCAGAGTACATTGCACTGACAACCACTTTGAAGAATCTCCCAAAAAGTTTGAGGAATGTGTACCCTCTCTTCTTGAAAAAGAAAGAGAGTTGAAGGCATCAACATCAACATGCAACAACAATAATGAAGAACAAGCATTGTTCAGTAAAACATCAACAAAGTATTACCATTGCGGAAGGATGGGTCACTATCGAAGTGACTGCAGACTAAAGATCAAACCAGAGTATCACCATTGCAAAAGAAGTTGGGACACAAGGAAGAAGATTGCAGATTGAAGAGCCAGTAGGTCAACTACGTGGAGTCATCATTAAGCCATGAGCAAAATGACAAAAACAACATGTATTGAGAAGCAAAAGCCTTGCCACCTTTAGCCCACACATTTGTAACTCAAACCTGACCACCTAAGAGTAGCCATGTAAGCACCCAAGGGAGGATTTGATCTTGTAACTCACATCTGACCACCTTGCAGTAGCCAAAGGATCATGGCACCAAGGGGAGGTGTTGAGATATGGTGCCATGTGCACATATTAGAGGCTAAGGTATGGTATAGGAATGTATTAAAGTAGCCACCCTAGGGTGTGGACTACATCATGTGAGGATGTGGATCGAGGACATCCACAAGGAGAGGTGTGGATCAGAGGATCCCACAAGTGTTGACTATTCTAAGGGCTCTCTCTATATAAGAAGCATATGATGTATTGTTGATGATATACATTGCAATAGATTGAGTGTTTGCTACCCTATGTCTCTCTTGTGGTGCTTTGATCCTCCTTGATCCCTCACTTTGACATCTCTCTCTCTCTCTCTCTCTCTCTCTCTCTCTCTCTCTCTCTCTCTCACTCTCTCTTAGGGTGGAGAGATGTTGGTACGCATGCACATACAGGTGGCTTGAGAGATTGGGTTTTCATATAGATAGGCTGCGACCCTTCCAGTACAACATTGACACTCCATTTGTCCCATTCTGAGGCAACGTATTCAACCCAATCATATGGGAGGATCTGCTACAGCTACAACATTCAGGACTTGGCTAGCACAAGGAGAGCTCCTTGTGAAGCTCAATTTCTATCAGGACCACTGCTCTCACATCTTTTATGTGGATGGATATTAACAAATAAGGTAATATGTAGATAGTTAAGCAAGAGAACACTTGCCCTAGATTTCATTTGAAATGCCACGATTGCTTGATATAGGATCTATTAGGACAAAGTCCGAATGATTATTCCCATTCACATATGCTTCCTTATAGTTGTGATAGTCATTTGCCACCATATAGATAGAATATGAGTCTTCATAAAGCCTTGATGAGTTATGCAAACGATTGTTACTGTGAAGTAGTGTTGTCATTAATATTGATGGTAATCAAATCAAATAGCTACGAGGAAATGGTTTAAAAATAGTCTATCTAGAATTGAGCCACCTGCTAAATCTTTTAAGTAGACAATTTGATGGTGAGTAGGGAATGCTAATAGCAACATCCTTAGTTTATGGTACTATTTTTTTTCATTTGAACTTGTGGTGCATTGTTCATTTTTTCCAAAAGCTTTATCTTTATGAAATCACCAAAAAGTAAATGATAATTGATGACAAGTCTAGACGCATTGGAATTTGGATTCTTGAGTTTTGATGAATATATCTTTTGAATCCTAGGGGTCACTTCTTTTGAGGTAGAGTTCTTGGATTTATGTCTCGGACACTTATTCTACCAAATTTTTTGCAACACCAAATGTAAGCCCAAATAGGGATCCCCAGATTGAAATTAGGGCAATTAATTAATTAGTGTGGGGGGCATGTATTTGGGGGGGGGGGGGGGGAGAGGAGGGGTGGATGCATGCTATGCCACGTGGAAGATCTGCATGCCACGTTCTAGAGTTTTCTGGGGTTAGTGTGGTTTGATTCACACGTTGGAGATTTGAGGGTTGGCTTGCGATCATTATGGTGTTGTGCCACGATGAGGTTGATGATGGAGATGACACCCATATTCACTTCGGTCAGATGATGGAATCAATGCATGTATTCACGATGAGGTAGATGTTGTAGCCAATGCCTGTGATATATAGATTGTTGGGTAGATGGACTTGACAGATTGTTGGAGCGAGGATGAAAGGCAAAAGGCTTGCAAGGAGTTGTGCTACGGATGAATCCAAGGATGATGATGATGTAGATCGATTGTTGATGAAGTTCGAGGGGCAGGGGTGAGTCTTTGGTTTGAATTCTATGGATCTGCTTGGAGATTGTTTACTAACATGTTGAGGTTTGTGCTGGATGAAGACAAGGCCCGCGAAGTCGAGTGCCAGGAAAAGCGGGGAGTCCAAAGTTTTTGTGTTGAGTATCACTGTTGGTGTAGGTTGCAGTGATGTCGACGTGGGTATGCTTCAGAATATCAAATTTTTTTTGTAGGAGGCTTACATGTCAGGGTTTTGTGTTGTCAAATGTAGAGGTGCATTGTCTCATTTGCATTGCAAATGGTCATTTGGATTTTTGCGCGAAGCATTCATATCGTCAACAAATTAGTACATAAATATCTTGGGTACAATGTTAAGAGACTAGAAGGCGGTTTGATTATGTGTCGTGGTTTGAAGCAACATAATCTTCATACGTATCATGGAATGCTAGGATATTGTCTTAAAGATAACATGCAATCTCACTTCAAAAGTGTGTGTAAAAATGTTAGTCGCTAAGACTTAGAAACTGACCTAGAGTTGTATATCAGGTATGGGGCAGATGAAATCAAGAATCGGGTTTGTTTGAGCAACACAAATGTTTTTGATCGTTCGCTCCTATTTTGGAAGTTCAAATTGGGTTGCAAGTTGGGAATGACTCTGAGCAAATGTTTGTTGAAAATGCTCCAATCAGGCTAGTACTATCTATCTACCGGGTGGGTAATTCCATACCAGTGCCTTTGGAAGGCCATGGTTTCACCAAATGCCTTAATGCTTGGTGATGTTAGCTCAATATTCTTCTACTGCAAATCATGAACGAGTAAGCCGCGACTGGATCAGCACATCGAGCATCTTGATGCACCTCAATATTTAATTTTGGTGTTACTCCATCTCCTTGCAGCCAAAGGGCTTTCATTTGCTAGCAAGAAATTCTCATCCCTAACATCGATTGACTCAACTGGCGTATTAGTTGGAAAAGTAGTATGAGGAGATGGAGTAACACTAAAATCAAAATATCGAGGCGCATCAAGACGCTCGATGTGCTGATCCAGTAGTAGCTTGCTTGTTAGTAGAAGAATATTGAGCTAACATCACAACTGCAAGCTCCGTTCAAAGTGTGGGGCCTGTTCAAAAACACCGACCTAGAAAGGAGTCGGTAAATTCCATTGACGGAAGTAAATCCTCCAGCAATAACCGCATGCATCTACCTAGCTTTTTGCCACTAATCACAAAATCTTGGAATGGAATTCACATTGCCTAAGTTTTGCAACAGTTGTAGTGGAAACTGTGGATCACTTTTCAAGTTTTGCTAAGCCTCGTGAAGGCAGTTGTAATTGCAAGCAGCGTAATAATAAAGTATCGGAATGATTTTGTATCAATTGTGTAAATGGCATTGGATTAAAGGAAGTTAATTATTGAATTAATTGTTTTATTAATATATCGGCATGACCAAATGTGAGACGAACAAGTGAGTACAAGTATTTGTGAGCATTGGCTTAGGTTCTGCCAGACCTAAGCGATTGTCAAGATGAATGGATGATGCAACCGCTTTATGTGTGTGTGTGTGTGAGAGAGAGAGAGAGAGAGAGAGAGAGAGTTCTTAAAAAAAGAAAGTGTGTGTGACTGAGTGTGTGTGTGTGTGTGAGAGAGAGAGAGAGAGAGAGAGAGAGAGAGAGAGAGAGAGAACCAAAATAGAAGGGGGGCACTTAGCAAGACATTTTTTAACAAAAGTGTTAGTATAGTGCTACCGGGAAGGCAGTGCTAACAAAATTGACACTACTAGAAGTAGAGATAGTGATTCCTGACCCTGATTGAGGTAGGCACATACAAACAAATGGATGGAACGCTAGGTATCTTCTCCCGAAATCCTTGAAAATTCCTTAAAGAGCGTCTGGAAGACATTCCCGGGGTGAAATCTCTCTAGTAGATTAGCTAAATGTAATGCCAAAACATGACCGTTGGGCTATGATTCCACATTGTTTGTGGACGAGTTTCCACCTAGATATATTCCATGATTTTGGAATGATGTAGTTTGAGGCTATATGCTGAACAATATAGTGATGGCTGAATCTTGAATCTTGTATAAAGAGTGCCAAAAGGAGCTCACTATGTATCAATGAATGAGGAACTCCTCTGAGTTCTTGTCAAGATGATGAAGATATATATATACAGGACCCAGAGAGTCCCCTCATCCGTCTGATGCACCCCAACTATGCAGTCCTATCATCGCTCAGGTGGGTTTCTTCGTAGCGGAGATCCACACTCGTGGCAAAGGTCAACCTCTCCGATGGATGCTCCATGGAGAAGACAGCGAAGCAGTGGAGCGATGGTAGAACAACGTTCGTGTTTAGGCACTGCAGAACAGACCTCAAGCTCGGAACAAAATTCTGGAAATTGGTTCTCATTGCGTTCATACTTCGCAGATAGCTTAAGTACCGAGCGTTCATCGAAGGAGTGCTTCAGGGATCCCTCCCATCGGAAGAGCGAAGTAAGTATGCGACTGTCTAATCTTAACATTTTGCACAAGTAAAGCTGTACTCTCACGAGTTCTTCTATATTAACAGACAAACCCAATATCTCCAAATTTTAAGCATAAGATTACGAAAGAGTCAATATGGATACACGGCTGGAACAATCCAGGGTTGGTTAAAGCTATGTTAATGAGAAAGGAGTCCAGCAAACCATCCCCTGCTCAGGCCTGGGCTAACCCTGAAGACCGTCGGTTGGTGGTGGAGTGCGGCAAGGCTGGGGTTCGATCGGAAGCACAGGTGAATGCATCTAAATCACAAGAACTGCGAGAGGAGAGTGGTTTGGAGGCGCTTAGCTTAGAGGAGGCACTCACTTCTTTGGAAAGGACGCTCCAGCGGCCTTCTGTCGAGAATATTACATGTATCTTGCACATGTGCAGAAGCAGGAAAAACCTATCTTATACCCAGCGCTTGCATGCCTGCATTGTCAAAAGTGGGCTGGAAGATCATAGTTCTCTTGGGAACTACCTTGTCCAAATGTTGGTGCAAGCTGGAAGCATGTGCGATGCTAACCAGATTTTTGACAGGTTGGCTGTTCGGAATGTGTATTCTTGGACTTCTCTCATTATTGGCTATATTGAATGTGGAGAATCGCAGCATGCCCTCGACCTGTACCAGAAAATGCGAGAGGATTCTGTACGTCCTAGCAAGTATACGTTCATGGCCCTACTGAAGGCTTGTGTAAGGCTGAAAGATACAGAAAGGGGCAGACAAATACATGCTCAGATTGCCAGCATGGGCTTGGAGGCAGATCTTTTTGTTGGCACCACCTTGGTGGACATGTATGCCAAATGTGGCTTGCTTGCACAAGCACGGGAAGTGTTTGACAAGCTTCCAGTTCGAAATGAGGTCTCCTGGAATGCATTAATTGCAGGATATGCTGAGCATGGGCTCAGTGAGGAGGTGCTGAACTGCTTCGAACAGATGGTAATGAAGGGTGTCTCTCCAAGTGCTGTCACATTTGTTTACAGCTTGAAAGCCTGTGGCACCATAGGAGCCATAAACAAAGTCCGAGAAATACACGCTGATATTGCTAGAAAGGGGCTAGAAGGAGAGCTTGTTGTTGGCACCACCTTGGTTGATATGTATGCCAAATGTGGCTCAGTTGCAGAAGCATGGGAAGCCTTTGAAAGGCTTCTAGTTCGGGATGTAGTGTCATGGAATGCACTAATTGCAGGATATGCTGAGTGCAGGCTTGGGGAGGAAGCGCTAGATTGTTTTGAACAGATGCAACTGGAGGGTATCTGTCCAAATGCTGTCACATTTGTTTGTAGCTTGAAAGCTTGTGGCAGCACAGGAGCTATATACAAGGGTCGACAAATACATGCCGATATTACCAAAAAGGGGATGGAAAGAGATTTTTTTGTTGGCAACACCTTGGTGGATATGTATGCCAAATGTGGCTTCCTTGCAGATGCATGGGAAGTATTTGACAAGCTTGGAGTTCGAGATGAGGTCTCATGGACGGCACTCATCGCAGGATATGCTGAGCATGGAATTGGTGAGGAAGCATTGAATTGTTTTCAACAGATGCAACTGGAGGGTGTCTCTCCAAATGCTGTCACATTTGTTTGCAGCCTGAAAGGTTGTGGCAGTATAGGATCCATAGGCAAGGGACGAGGAATACATGCTGATATTCTCAGAAAGGGGTTGGAAAGAGATCTTGTTGTTGGCAGCACCTTGGTGGATATGTATGCCAAATGTGACTCGCTCGCAGAAGCACAGGAAGTGTTTAAGAGGCTTGCAGTTCGAGACGAGGTCTCGTGGAATGCATTAATTGCAGGATATGCCAAGCATGGGTTTGGTGAGCAAGCGCTAAACTGTTTAAAACAGATGAAACTGGAAGGTTTCTCCCCAAGCGCTGTGACATTTATTTGCAGCTTGAGAGCTTGTGGCAGCATAGGAACCATTGACAAGGGCCGAGCAATACATGGCGATATTGCCAGAAGGGGGCTGGAAAGAGATCTTTTTGTTGGCAGCACCTTGGTGGATATGTATGCCAAATGTGGCTCGCTTGCAGAAGCACAGGAAGCGTTTGACAAGCTTCCTGTTCAAGATGAGGTCTCGTGGAATGCACTGATCACAGGATATGCTGAGCATGGACTTGGTGAGGAAGCACTGAATTGTTTTGAACGGATGCACGTGGAGGGTGTCTCTCCAAATGATGTCACATTTGTTGGCATCTTGAAAGCTTGTGGCAGTATAGGAGCCATAGACAAGGCCCGAGAACTACATGTTGAAATTGCCAGGAAAGGGATTGAAAGAGAGCTTTTTGTTGGCAACACCGTGGTGGATATGTATGCCAAATGTGGTTCGCTTGCAGAAGCTCAGGAAGCATTTGGCAAGCTTCCAGTTCAAGATGAGGCCTCATGGAATGCACTAATTGCAGGATATGCCCATCTAGGAGAGAGTGAAATTGTTTTCCATTTGCTCGAGAGAATGCGAGGCGAAGGCATAGAGGCAGGCACGGTCACATTCCTTTTTGTCCTTACTGTATGCAGTCACACAGGTCTAGTCCATCAGGGCCAGATGTACTTCGAGGCCATGAGCAAAAAGTATGGCATCACTCCAACTATTGAGCACCACACTTGCATGGTTGATCTCCTTGGCCGTGCAGGCCAATTAGATGCAGCCCTAGCAATGGCGAAGAGGATGCCTTTCCGTCCCAATCTAATGGTATGGCATATTGTGCTGGGTGCTTGTCAGAAGTGGGGTAATGTGGAGCTTGGAAGACAGGCCTTTGAACATGCAGTGCAGTTGTATGAAAAGGATATTGCATCATATGTCTTGATGTCTAACATCTATGCAGATGCTCACATGCAATAGGACGTGACTATTGTCGATGCATTAAAAGAACAAGTACAGGCATGGAAGAAGCCATGAAAGAGTTTGGTGGATTGATAGAGGTGAAATTGTACACCCATTTTTTTGGGTGGTCAAGCAAGGCGTTCCCCAAGCAAATGTATATACAGGCAAAGCTGGAATATTTTTCCCAAAAATGAGGGATGAGGGGCACATCCCTGATTTACAATGAGTGTCACCAGGACATATCCATGTTGCAAAGGAACATGAGCACAGTCAGAAGCAGTCAAGATACTAAAGGGATACCTACATAGCATAAAAAATCTTCTTTGGGATTGACTGTTGTCATGCAGCCATAAGATCCATCGGGATGTTCGGAGCCATCGGATCCAGGTCTGAGTATACCTTGGCCCTTGGATTTTGAGCTGAGTTGCTCCTGGGTTTCCAACTACGAGGCCTTGGAAACTCGAAAAGCTTTGTACTCTACCTTATGAAAGCGCACAAGCCCTCGTTGGAGTTGTTTCAGAGCTTGCCTTCATTTCCCTCTAGGGTTGCATAGGTGTTGTTGGAAAGGTCACCTCCCCATCTGTAAGCCCCCAATTGAGGAGAGCATGGGGGAGGGAGACCTCGGGCAGGATATGCCCAAAGAAGAGACAGAGAAGGGGCTGCCATATGGGCAGCACCTCATAGCATGGAAGGGAGCCATCTGGGAGCGTGGCTCTGATACCCTCTTAGAAATCGACCAACAAAGGGTATGCACAGCAGAAGACTGATAGAATAGCCAAGGAGCTCACACAGTCCGACTCAAATTCATATGGTGAAACCAAAGCTAAAGCTAATGTGGTAAATCGGAGAAATGTTCTTGGTGACATCTCCATGTGTTACTGAGGTAAGATATGCAGACCTAGAAGCTACAATAAAGATTTTTGACATTGAGATGTGGGCTGACCGGAAGTTAGAGGCCTTTGTGAAGTTGAAGGACAGCAAGGAGTGCTTGGACTCTTCCAGGTGCGTGGTTGTTGACGCGAGGGTGGAGTCCATGGATTGTCCAGAGTTTCAGGTTCAGATGGATGTTGTAATCATAGTTACGCTGAAACGCCGAAACGGCGCATCAAAGACCCAAAACGCCGTTTCGGCCGAGCCAGATCCCCCGAAACATGAAACGGCTTCGAAATGCGAAACGCAGTCTGAAACGGCGATCAGAAACGTCGAAACGGCATCTGAAATGCGTCGTTTCGGGTCTGACCTAAAAAGAGGGCAAAACCAGGAAAAAACGCTGCCCACTGTCGCGTGTTTTTGCCCTTCTGCCTGTTGCTCTCCCCCCCGATTTCTTGCCTACCTGGTTCTCTCCCGAGTCTCGAGTCCCAGCCCTACGAGTGGCTGCTCTTTTGGACACCCGGCTTTGGTCACTGGTGAGCACATTTCCTTTCTCTATGCTTCTCTTGCCTCAAACATCTTGCTGTTTTTTGGCTGCAACCATTGATTCTTGGCTTTTTCCTTTGAAATTTGATCTATTGCAGCTTGTACAAGTGCTCTTTTTGCTCATGGATATGGCTTCACAAAGCGTTGTCCCTCAGCAAGAGAAGGAGTTCACCCAATCGGATTATTGGTGGAGCCAAGTTGATTTGGTAGGCAAGTATGACTCCAAGATGCGATTGTCAAGAAGTCATCATCAATGTGGGAGCACATCAACAAGTTACAAGAACTTCAACAAGAGATCCTCCAAGGAGGAAGCAGATATCGTCTGGACATGGCCATAACTCTCTTGTCCCAGTCATCCTCTTAGTATAGTGCCTTTTATTCATCCTTGATTACAACTGGAAGGATGAATGCGTTGACCTGGGAGGAACTAGTCCGGATGGTGCTTGACCAAGAGGACAGATTTGTAGATCGTATACCTACTATTAAGGTCTGCTAGAGGCTTTGTCTGCTGAATGCATTGACTTGGGAGGAACTGCTCCAGATGGTGCTTGACCAGGAGGAAAGATTTGTAGATCGTACCTATAAAATTCTCCCTGAGATTTTGTCAGCTGAGTAGAAAGGATGGAAGTAGTTGACGATAGAACAACAAGAAGCACTAAAGGCATCCTGTACATGTAATCGTTGTGGCCAAAAAGGTCATTATTAGAGGTAGTGTCCCCAAACGAATAATGAGGGGACCAGTAACAACCTATGGTCCAAAAACCTGCCTCAAATTGACTGGGTTACCGCCGCAACGATGTATACTCCAGTCTTCTAGTAGCATGAGGCTAGATGCGCTACCAACCGGCTTTTCGAATCCAGATGGCAGCTGGACCTGCCAGTCAAGTGCAGTAGGAAGGGAGTCTTTCATCGAGGCAGGCCTTCGGGCAGGACCTAGAGCTCGTTGTCCTTAGAGCACTGAAGTTCATCGATCCGGTGATAGTATACCGGTTTGGACTTCAATGGGGGCTATGTTGCTCTAAGATACAGGTGCCCTGCAAGGAGAGGGCAAGAGGGGTAAAAATCCCACTGCTAGGAGCAGCCAATACCTTTTGTTGGAGTGGTGTATCAGTATCAACAGTTGGATTGTTATACCAGATGACCCATTGTACCAGTATCGGATCAAAGGAGTGTACTTAGCACCTGTGGCCTGCGAACAATTGTTCTAGGTTTCCAATGATCGCGCTAAGGCAGTACACGCTAAAGGGGGGCTTCTTCGATAGTACTGGTGGCAGCCTTAAGTGCGATAGAGTTTCACACGGTGGATTCCTCCAGTTGTTCCAACCGCACACCCAACTCCCTGGCATTTGTGTTCCATCCAGGAGCTAAGAGGGGGTCAACATCTCCTGATGTCACCTTAGTGAGAGAGGGCTAGTGCTTGTGGGTGTGCTCGCCCAAAGTGAGAGTAGGCTACAGAGAGAGGGCCTGTGTTTGTGGGTGTGCCCGCCTCGTGAGGATATGACAGGTAGAGGGGGTTAAAGAGCTTGCTTGCCCTCCCTTGGATCACACCCTCGATACCATGACCCTGCCATGTATGCCTTGGACATGCCATCTGTCAATGCGGCTCTGCATGGCTATACGGCTACTCCCGCAAGGCTGTACGTCTGCTAATATCCCAAGACACGTCACGGACCAGCACCGTTGGTTAGGACAGGGCGTCGTCCATAAGTCTCTGTGCTAGTCAGTTTTGTAGGGCAGGGGTCAGCCATATGCCCTCCAACTGGTCGGTTGGTTGGGGCGGGGGTAACCCTATTTATAGGCCCCCCTCAGCCCTCATTTTCCACTCACTCAAGCACTCTTTCCATTCATCTCGGAGGAGTTCTTCCATCTATTGGAGCACTTCATCCGGCCCTATTGTGCATCTCTTTGTGGAGGTTGTTGAGCAACCTTGTCAGCTCTTGAGCAGCCTGTTGTGGAGAGGTTTTCGCTCAGGTGTAGAGGGGATTTTGCCCAAGATATAGAATTCTATATCTTTCTTTCGCTCTCAATGGTGTGTGTGTGAGGTTCTCTCTCTCTCTCTCTCTCTCTCTCTCTCATTTCTATTCATTTTCGCTGCACACTTCACATTTTGGGCATCACAAAATGCTCTGCTGAGCTTGAAAGAGCCACAACCGAAGTTGGCTCAAGTTGAAAAGCCCTCAGGTAGAGGTGCAACAACTAAGGTGAATCTGCCAGTTCAACCTCCTCCATCCACTTCGCATTCAATAATTACAAAACTTTAGTGATGGCAAAGTCTACCTTGGAGTTTTATGTTACTGCGTGCCAAGATCTATTCTAGAACCAAGATCTCATCAAGTTCCTCTACTTCGGGTTGTTTCTCATAAAGCATACCTTTTTGGTGCATCACCATGCAATGGCTTCAGGAGACTCACATGAAAGGCGTTGTGAATCCTCCAATGATTTGATAGCTTCAGCGTGTAAGCCACATCGCTGACCTTTTGCAAGACCTAAAAGGGTTCATGTATCTCATACTGAGCTTGGCAAACACCTTGGATTGACCTTAATGAGTTCTCAGGCTTGCTTTCTGGAAACGCAAAAGAAAGCAATTCGGTGAATCTCAATTCACAATGGCAGTTATCAACAGCTTTCTTAAGCTGTTAGACTTTCCTCCCACCTTCCACAATTTCAAATGGAGCCTTACGTGTGGAAGTATGCACTGTATTGTTATAAGCAAATTCTACCAGTGGCGAATACTGTTCGCATTTTGCTTTATGATCTGAGACATAACATTTCAAAAGATCAAGGATAATGGAGTTTGCTTCTTCACACTGTCCATTTGGCTGTGGATGAAAAGAAGATGAGAATTTCAGCGTAGTGTCCATATTTTCAAAGAGTCCTCTCCAGAATAGACTCGTCATGCATGGATCTTTGTCACTAACGATAGACCCGAGCATTATCTACTGTAATTCCTCACCAAAATGAAATGGTCCTGCTTGCTAAATTTGCAAATTATAGTACATATACCATCATGTCTTGTCGGTGTTCCAGAAAGATAAAAAATAAAACCCATGCAATGCTCTCCCGCAGTCTATCGAGCATAGGCCAACGGCTATAACAGTCCGAGTGTCTTTTGCCAGTCATACTTGACCTTTTGGCAAATGATACATGTCCTAAGATAAGCCTCAACATCCCATCTCAAAGCTAGCCAATAAAATCTCACTGTGGCATCAATACCTCTATGCCCTGCATAAGGTGGAGCATGACTTTCTATAATAACCTTAGGCCTCAATTGCTTTGTGACACAACGGCGTCCATGCATCATAAGAAAACCATCCCTGAGAGTATAGTGCTCATGCCTCTGTAAATTAGATCACTGGTCATAGATCTATCCAAAATCCTCATCCTCTACATATTGTTCCTTCATGGCATCCAGCTCATATGATATGCAATAGTGACAGTTGAAACCTGAGGTTTCTTTGACACTACATCAGGCATCGGTCTCATCCATCAGCAACAACATTCTTATTGCCTCACACATCACTATCTGAAAATGGAACAGAGGGAGTATCTTTAGGCTATATTTCTTTTGCAAAAACCAAATATGCAGAAATATGTTTTTAATTACAAAAGAAATAGCTGAAGGGGATACAAGGATTGACTCTCCCTTGAGTTTTACATCCAATTCATGAGTCTTGCCTATGTGCATTAGAGTAATCTTCCTATTAAAAGTGCCTACAATAACCCAAACATGATGGCACCACAGCATACCCAACAATACATCACAACCATCCAAAGGCATGATATAGAATTCTTCAGTATCTGTATAGCTCTAAATGTGTAACCAAAGCTTTCCAATGATGGAGTGACTGGTACACTATGCCCTGGGCAAGTCACAATGTGTTGAATAATGTTGGCACACTATTGACATTCATTCCTTACCGATTTGGTTGGTGACTTTCATTCCTTCCCATCGGCCCACTTCTGGTTCCCCGTCCCCATCTTCTTTCCCCCCTTCATGGAACTCCTGTATCTACCCAGCACACCATCGACTTTCCCTACTCTCGTATCCGTTCTCATTCTCGAGAAGTTGGGAGTATTTTCATGCTCGCACTCTCCCGCCCCATTTGAGGTTGCATGGACTCTAAGTTTAACTACCAACTTTAGGGAAATAAAATTTGCTTGAGCCCCTGGGTCGAAGAAAATCAATGACATTTGATCACACTTTGCCCCATGCTTGGCATAGCTCTGTGGCATCCCCATTTTCTTCTTCACTAATCACACCAAGCATCAATCCGGGATAGGCTTGGACTTCTTGCCCCTCTGCTCACCTTTCTACTCACCCCTATCGTCAATAGGCTCCTCTCTCCTACGGTTTGAGCATTCTCTGGCTTGATGGCCTTCTTCGCAATGAAAGCATTTATGAGCTTCCATCAAGGATTTCTTTTCTATAGCGGACAGCCATTTAAAAGTTGGTTTATTACGCCTCTGACCTGCAACAAAAACAGCCTTGGAAAGCTCGCAAGATTTTTCTTCCTTTCTAAATTCATCATTTTTACTGCCTTTGAAGCCATTGGTCCTGCTTTGCAAAAGAGCATATGTTGTGTTGGCATTCTCGATTAGCTGTGACATACAAGTCAGCTTAATTTTAGTGCAATAATCCCGGATTTCTTTTGGCAGCCTACAGAAATACTTTTCAACTTGCTCAAACAGTAGCACATGTCTATAAGAACTAACGGGTAACAACACTTTCCAGAATTTCTAACTGTACTCTTCCAGGTTAGCGATTGTTTGCATCCAGTTTATGCCAAACTGTCATGATATCCACCTCAAAATTGGTAGTCAGCCACGCAGCTGAAAACACCTGTTTGAAATCAACCAAGTGATTGTTGGCCTGCCCTACAAAAGCAAATTGGTCCACCACTGTAATGCATTTCCCTTCAAGAAAGTGACTTCCTCCCTAATTATGAAAGACTCGGTGAAGTTTTCACTTGAATAGGCTGCATCAAACTGTTGGACAAATGTTAAAGCCTTCAACCTATACTAAGCACCATTAAAGATCTCAAATTTAATTGCTGCCCCACCTTCTTTGAAGTCTTTAGGCTTCCTCATATACTGGTGGCCGTAAAAATGGACGCTGCACGAAATTTCCCTTATTTTGAGCACTTCTAGCACTACTCACCGCAGGGTTAACCGTTCCAAGTCCTCTTTCCTGCATTCCGAGCATACTACTAGAGCCTCCCATATTACGATGCATCCCAGTCTGCATTCGTAGCTGCATATCAATATTTCCATACATCATATTAGGCATTCCAGTTTGCAGTCTCCCAAACATTTGGCCCTGAAAACCTTGCGTACCGGAATGAAAACTAGCAGGATAGTTCCCATGAATTCTAGCACCTTGCATAGGCTGCCTGGAGCATTGAGCCTCCCCCAATATATCCGGGATTCATAAACTGAAACTTATTTCCTGGACCGTTCAAATTAGCAACATGAAATTTTTGCCTAGTTGAAAAAGAAATAAAGAAATACCGAAAGGGCCACCAAGGTTTGGGGCCAATCGGGTGTCTGGTTTCTGAGCAGGAGCAATCTAGCTCCTTGTCGTGGGTTTTGTGTTCTCTTTGTGTTGCTGAAATTATTTTCTAAGTGGTTGAAATATTGGTTAATAACTATCCACTTCCCTTTAGTTTATCTGAAGTCCATTGCCGGGACATCACCATCTTCCTCAACAAGTGAACCTGTGATTGTTGTTGGAGCAAGTACTATTTGCTGGAAGCACCTGTCCACCAAATGAATCTCAACACTGACAAGCACAAACAACCTACTACTCAACTAACCTGGCTCAAAAAGGCATCCAAATCCAGTGCAAAATCCAAGGCCAATGGTTCCAAAAAATCCCATCGACGCCTACAAGGAAGGGTCACCCTCTTCCTAGCTGTCCAAGCACCAATCCCTTAAGCATACAAGGATTGCACAGAGCCCGAAGCTATTACTAGCAGCCCGACTCAGCCACACAACTCTCACAGGCTGTCACTAGTTTGCTGCCCTCCTGGGGATACTCTAGCTGACAGAGAAAAGAACGCGACTCTCGATAACTGTGTGAGAAAGAATTCTAGAAGCAACTCTCTACTGTCTAGAGCTGACGCGCAACACCAGACCTAGCGACTGGCCCTAGATGAAAACAAATCAATATGGAGGTTCCTCACAAGCATGTGAGTCAATCTAGTTGCTCTTGGTTGAAGGCGGATTACCTGGTAGCTCCCTGATTGAAAGTGATTCATTTCTGGAGGCTCCTGGCAATAGGCAATTTCTTCAGGAGGCTCTTGGCAGTAGGCGAATCAGTTCTGAAGTTGCCTGGCAATAGGCGAATTCTTCTGGAGGCTCCCTCGCTGTAGAGGAATTTGTTTTGGAGCTCCTAGCAGCCCTGGCAGCTCTCAAACAGCCCACGGACTGTTCTAGTAGTCAAAAATCAGCAAGGTGATTTGTTAGAATAACCCTAGGGCTTCCCAACCTGTGACTTGCTTCTCCCTATCTTCTTGTACCTTCTTGCTTCCCAAGCCAGCTTGCCAAAATGGCCCATGGAGCTATTTTTAGCAACGAGATTTAGCTCCTTGCCTAGGCCTATGCAATTAATACACTGGATTAGACCCTTTTACAATTCTAATCAATGGGAGGCCAGAGGTTTTTAGTATTTACAGGTCTAGAAAATTCACATCCCCGTGACATTTCTAATATAGGCCAGGGGCAAATGCTGATGGAATTCTCCAAGTACCAAGTCAATCATTAAGGCCCAAGGTATGCCGGTCAACAATGACTCAATAGTATGCTAACCATTCTACTAGGAGTCTTTAAGAGGGAGATCTGTAGATTTGGTTGCCCAAAGCTAAAGCTAGATTTCAAACCTTCAAATTCTAGATATCACAACTTGTTACAATAGCGAGGCGACAGTCCAAATTGACGTGGTTATTGTTGAAGAGCCCATTGATACATTGTTGGGTTGTGACTGCTATTGATCATGTTTACTTGGATCTAGTAGTAGCTAAGTGGCCACTGTATCAAAAGCTCCATCATCCATAGCCACCCCTTCCGTCAAGAAGGCAGAGGCCATTGAACTCTTCAAAAAGAGAAGGATATCCCAATCATGGGAAGGAAGACTATAACCCATAGGGGGCTCACTCCAAATTCACCTTGGACCACTCGAGGCTTCATCTTCCAATTTGGTGAAAGTTCTGAGGGAATTTCATATCTATCTTTCTTCAACAATGTTGTAGGGGAACATTTGCTCTCAAACTCTAATTGTGTGTAGGAGATACACCGAGTTTTGAGGGATCATCATCGATGGAGTCATAGTAGCTCCATCTTTATCCCCAGCTATAGTGACAGACATCCAAAGACCGTCAAACATCCAGATCCCCATCACCTGGGATACCTTTAAGCGTGCTCATACAGCAGCCTCGTCGATGTTCTTCAAGCTTGCATCCCAAACTTGAAGCCGCCATTATCTTCAGACAGCTCATAGAGCCTCTTTAATCAGTAGCTGCACCTACGTCCCGAACTCAAAGCAAGCATCACTCCTGGAAAGTGCTTGCAAAGTACCCTCGGTCAATTTCTCCTTGCGCTTTGAACCTAGAGTAGGTCTTAGTCTCAAACACGTCTTAGTCTCAAACAGATCAAGGAGAAACTTGGAGTACGTCTTAGTCAATAGTTTAGGCTCCATAAAGCTATTTTATTCATGTCCCAAAATAGACCACCCATGCATTTATTCATGTCCCACAATAGACCACCCATGCATGCAAAAGGAAATGTATAGGTCTATCATAGGAGGTTCCTTCATTCGTGTCATCTCAAGCTCACCACCATCTTCAACCCCATGCCACTCTGACCTTTCGACAACATTGATCCTATAATTCATGCCATATACTTTGGCCCATCAAGGCTAGCTCACCACCCTGTACCGTCACACAATCCATCGAACCTACACGCGGCTTCATGAAGAGAGCCATTCCTTCCAACTCTACCCCCAAGGTCAAATTCCACATGGTTCCAGCCTAGATCAAGCTCCATAGTCAATAGCTCCACAAAAAGGACCATCCTTTAAAGTTGCGGACCAAATTCGGCTTAACAATCCATAATTTTTGCTGCCACGTCATCAAAGGCTAGAAGTTACATCCATATGTAGTATTTCTTTGGCACCCAAGATCGAGGCCACCCGAATGATTCCTAGACTGGTTACCATCAGAGTCTCAAACCTAAATCAAGTAGTATCATTTTTGGAGTTCCATCTTTGAATTCAAGCCATGTAGAAAGTGTAAACCAGAGAGAGAAGCAGCTAGCTACAGAGAGCTACAATCGGTTTGGTTGGTCTAGGAAGCTAGTCAGGATACATTTGTGCTGTGGGAACCTGAGCCTCAAACTCAATTATTAGGCTCAAGGGCCTTTCACCTACTCTTTCATTATTTGAGGTCTATAGCCAAAGTTCCATCACTAAGTCAAGGGCAGAGTAGTCCTATGGCTCCATTCCTATTCCAACGCCAGCAGATGTAGAAGTTTGGGCTTTACAAAGGGTCAACCTCATTGAAGTCATGAACGTGCCATGACCAAGAAGCCCACACGTCCAAAAAAGAAAGAGCAGCCCAAAAGCAAGCTCCAAATTCTCGAGCACATGCCAATCCAAATAAAACCAAGCATGGAACACCTTTTAGAAATCAACCAACAGAGGGTACGCACAGCGGAAGACTGATAGAATAGCCTAGGAGCTCACACAGTGTGTGTGGTGTGGAGAATCACAAACTTCTTAACTTAATCTGCTTCACATAGGTGTGCAGACTAGCAAATAGACAATGATCCAAGCTAGATATAGAATCCATCAAAACAATATAATTCCTCCAACGCTATGGACACAATACAAAAGATAGATCCAAAGTTCCTCCAAATCATGGTCCACTGATCTTACCACAAGGTTCTTATACTATCTACCAGATACCTCTAGATCTCTGAGCCCGCGTGCTCCACCTCAAGCGTATGTACACATGTACACTCTCTGTCCAGATCTCAGCAACTTGCTGCCCTTGTAGACAGCCTAGAGTTTAGCCCTGTGTAGAGCTGAGTCTGCAGCACCTTTGCTCTTCCTTTGCCTCCTGGATGTAGGCCCAAGAAATGGGCTCTGGCTGCTGCTCCTGCTCCAACTTTTGCTGATCTACTGGATGCGTAGTACACCCTCAAGGGGCTCCTCTTATATGCCCCAAGGCCTCTCAAAATGGACCGTAAAAACTGCCTCTTCTGGCCGACTCAGCCTATCATAAAACCGACGCCCTTTTATTGGGTTGTGGGCACCCCTTTTTGGGGCTGTGCACTGACCGACTAGCCAGCCCAACCCTATATAAGGGCAGGGCACTGCTCCTTAGCAGCCCTTCTTGTATGCAGGGGCCCAGCCTGTTATGCTCAAGCCGAGATAGCATGACCTCGGAAAGATCGGTGGGCATTTTCTCTTAGATGAACAACTTTTGTAATAGTTAATGTGCGTAATTGAAATGGTCAAGAGAAGTAACTGCCAAGGTCCTAGGTGAGGGTGAAATGGCATTGACTAGGTAGTTCTGAGTGCTAAGGCCTAGGTCCACCTAAATGTGCAATAATGCCAAGGGGCAAGTGGTTTTTAATGTGCCCAAGAGAGGGGTAAAAAGGTACACCAAGTGGAGAGGCTAAAATGATGACATTTGGCAAGGAGAACTATCTAGGGAAATGAGGGTCTTGTGGATAAGCACGGAAAAAAAACAAAGGAATGAATGAATTCGAATATCTGGGATCCACGAGAGTTAGGCTGTGTGGAACAATTGAATGCCATCGCCCGTGATCGCTGTCAACGTAGGAATAGAGATTCGTGAACAAGAGATTGAGTTCTTGATAGTTGGTATCAGAGCCTTGTGGAGAGAGTAAGGGACAAGAGAGGGGTAAACGTGACTAGACTCTGTGACGAAACGAGGCGGTGGCGGAGCTGCTGGCGACGCCTGATCGACGGCGTTCCCGACGGTCAATGTAAAAAGGCTAGCGGGGTGACCTGGGGGTCCCGTAACGCGCTGACGCGCAGTTGGCCTGTGAATCGTGGGCGCTGGATTACTGCAATGGAGGTCGTCAAGGTTGACGACGTTTTCTCAATTGGGGCTTGAGCGCAGAGGTGACGCAAAGGTTGGAATAACTTGGGACGAATGGTTGCTGGAAAAAAAAACGTAGGCGCAGATTTAAGTTCCAGATTGTGCGCTGTCTTACGGGATTAGGCCGTCGCTAGTGAGTTGACGTAAGTTTTGGTTGAACGGCGTATACCTAGAAACCAACGGAGTATTCCGCCTTGACGATTCAGAGAGGAATTGGTCCGTTAGATATTTCAGCCGTTGCAAGTACAGTGTCAAATTTTGGCCAGGCGATTACTGTTTTTACAGTTTGCTGTTAAAAAAAAAAGGGGATACGTGTTGACGCCTTTGCAAAAAAAAGAAAAAGCAACTTGGAGAAAAGATTATAGACGCCACGGTCTGCATATGAACATCAAAATTGAGTACGCTGTGAACGATTAAGGTTGAGCAGCCGGGATTGTTGCGAACATCCTTCGAAGACAACCAGGGAGCATCTTTTCTCTTATATATATATATGTTTCAGGTTTTCAGTTTGCAGTAGTTGTTCCTCTACAGAAAGGGATTTTGAAGTGCTGTACTTTTGGAGTTTTCGCGTGAGAAAAGAAGAAAGAAAGAAAGAAAAAAAAAAAACCATTTTCCATTGTGAAACTATGGAGGCAGAAGGGCAGAATTCTAGGGTGAATCCTAGTGAGTCTAGAGTACAGTCAACCCAACAGATGTCACATCATGCTGCACCTACTTTGATTAGTAGAATTTCGATATTAGAAGATGCTTTACAGCAGATTATGAACCAACAGCTTCAAGTGAATGCTGGTCAGAATGAGATTAGGGAGATGGTACAAGCCTTGTCGGCTAGACCGTCTAGAATTGATAAGGGCAAAGCTCCAGCAGAGCCAGAGCCCAGTATCCATTCATTAGAGCGCGCAAGGGTCAAAGTGCCTAATATCGCTAATTATAGACCGGAGAAGTACGCTGGTCGGATGACCGAGCGCAGCTCTGATGTGATCGAGGTTTGGTTACACAACTGGGAAGAAGCCTTCGCCATTTGTGAAATTAGATCCGATCTAAAGAAAATCCGTGAGGCCACACACCTGTTTATTGAGGTAGCGGATAGGTGGTGGATAAAGCAACAGAAGGATCAAGTTGCTCCTACCACTTGGGAAGGGTTTAAAGCTGAATTTAAGAAACACTTTCTTCCAACTGATGAAGAGTCCCAAGCTTGGGATGCTTATAGAAATCTTCGTCAGAGGAGTCTGTCAGTGGCAGAGTACACTGACAAATTCAGGGAATGTGTCATGAAAATAACAGACCCTCTCCCTATGTCGGTTCAGTTAAAAGACTATATCTATGGACTGAACGACAAAATCAAAATGGAAGTTCGGGCTAAATATGTGACTACATTAGATGAATCTATTGCAGTAGCCCTGAACTATGAGGATGCCAGGGGTAGATCTGGTGGATTTGTGCAGGCAGGGACTCAATATGAGTACCCGAAAAAAGGGGGAGTTCAGAGGAAATGGATTTCAAAGACAAGTGTCTCGCAGCCAAGTGGCCAAACCAAGCAGGTGAAGCCGGTTGAGGGACCAGTAAAAACAAGTACCACCGTTGGGGTGAAAAGGAAAATAACTCCAATGGCAGCCCGGGCTTGGTCAAAGTCCTCGTTGACCCCTGAACAAAAAGAGAAAGCTAGAAAAGAAGGATTGTGCTTCGGCTGCCTTCAGCGACATCAGTGGAAGGATTGTCCACTGAACAAAGACCGTCGCACGGCTAATATGATAATATCTGAATGCGACGTGGAAATGCAGGAGAGTCCCAATGCGGAACATATGCAAATGCAATTGGCGGGACCTTCTCAGAGGTTAGTACCTTGTTTGTTATGTGTATCTGTTGCTAAGTTAGTGACGAGAGTGCAGCTGATAACATCCTATCTAAGCCCGCAGCAACGGGGTATACGGCCTTTAATGATACGGAGTTAATTAAAATGAAAGGGCAAGTGGCCAGTCATGATGTCATTGTGTTCTTTGACTCGGCGTCAACTCACAATGTGATTAACTCCAAGCTCGTGAAGAGGCTGAAATTAAAAACAAGCCCATCTGACTATGCGTATACAGTCAGGATGGCAGATGGAAGTTCAACTGAAGTATGGGACCAAAGGGTTACCCAGTTGGAGCTTCGGATTCAGGACTATGCTGAGAAGCTTGATTTTGAAATGACTAAGCTTGCTCATGCAGATATAGCCCTGGGTATGGCGTGGCATTCTAGGAAGAATCCAGCCATTGATTGGAAAAAGCACGTATATCAATTCAAGATGAATGATGTGCTTTATGTCTTACGAGGTGAAAAAGATATACCTCAGGGACCGTTGGTTTCCGTGATGGAAATCAAGAAAGCTCAAGTAGAGTTTTTAATTCTTTGCACAGCATCGGTAGAGCCGCTTGATGATTCTTCGGCTAGCATTGATGTTACGCAAAGTGGTGAGATGGCTAAGCTGGCTAATCTTATAACAGAGGAGTTCTATGAATGCTTTAGGGATGAACTACCTTATGGGTTACCTCCAGAGCGGAAAGTTCAACATAAGATTGAACTGATCCCGGGGGCAGAACCTGTAAATAGACCTCCCTATAGAATGAGCTTTACTGAAGAGGTGGAGGTGCGTAGACAACTAGAAGAATACCTCAAGTTGGGGCAGATTCAACCAAGTTTCTCACCTTTTGCTTCGCCAGTGATATTAAAGAAGAAAAAGATGATACGTTTCGCCTCTGTATAGATTACAGAGCATTGAATAATATCACTGTTAAGCACAGGTATCCAATGGCTCGGATTGATGATTTGCTAGATGCATTACATGGAGCCGTGATTTTCAGCAAGATAGATCTTAAGTGTGGCTACCATCAAATCCGGATTAGAGCCGAGGATGTGCATAAAACCGCTTTCAGAAACAGGTTTGGTCATTATGAGTTTTTGGTAATGCCCTTCGGACTTACCAATGCTCCAGTGACATTCGTCATGCTTATGAATGATTTACTACGTCCGTATATCGGAAAGTTCATAGTACATTTTATTGACGATATCTTGATATTCAGTAAAAGTGTTACTGAGCATCATGAACACTTAAGAATAGTGTTCAGTACTTTGAGGAAAGCCAGTCTTTATGTGAATAAGAAGAAAACTATACTATGTATGGTTAGGCTTGAATACTTAGGGTTCATAATAACTCCACAGGGGGTAGAAATGGATCCGAAGAAAGTGGCTGCGATACTAACTTGGCCAATCCCTCAGAGTCTGACCACGTTGTGATCATTCTTGGAATTTGTCCAGTTTTATAGAAGGCATATCAAGGGACATTCCGGAATAGTATCGCCATTGACTGATCTGACCTCGGATAAAGTACCTTTTATTTGGGGACAGAATCAACAAGAAAGTTTTAACACCATAAAACAAGCTGTGGTCTCAGGACCGGTGTTAAAAATAGTTGATCCCCAGAAACCGTTGTTCCTAGAAACCGATGCAAGTGGCATTGCAGTAGGAGCAGTTCTCCTTCAAGAGGGAAGGCCAGTAGCCTTTGAAAGCAAGAAGCTTTCTCCCTCTCAAAGGAATTGGCCAACTCATGAATTGGAGTTGTATGCTGTCATCCATGCTTTGAAAACATGGAGGCATTATTTGTATGCTTCAGAGTTTTATGTGGATGTGGATCATGATACTCTGAAACATTTTTGTAAACAGCCTGATTTGAGGGGCCACCAAGCTAGGTGGGCAGAGCCCATGCAGGAGTTTAATCTAACGATTCGGTACCGAAGAGGAAAAGACAATAAGGTTGCTGATGCGTTGTCTCGCATTATGCACAACCTGAGTTCCACGGTATTAGAGAGTGCTCTAATGACCGAGATAAGAGAGACTCAAAAAGTGGACGAGTTTGTCCAGAGCTTGTGGCCTAAAGCTCATGTGTTAAAACCCGGGGAAAATGAAAAGGATGACCTGGCATCCATAAAAGGCCAAACTTATGCAAGATATACCATAAGGGATGGTATGCTAGTTAGAAATGGCAAGGTTGTAGTACCTGGTCAGAATGATCTCAGGCAGAGAGTCATTCGACAATGCCATGATAGCCCGTGTGCGGGATATCCAGGAGTCGAGAAGACATATGATCTCGTGAAGCGAGATTTCTTTTGGCCAAAGATGAAAAAGCATATTCATGAATATGTGACACGGTGTTTCTCGTGTCAAGTAAGCAAGGCCGAGCGGGTGAAGCCACTCGGACTTTTACAGCCCTTGGAAATACCACTAAATAAGTGGGAGAGCATTTCCATGGACTTTATAGTAGGGCTGCCTACGACACAAGGAGGGTATGATTCTATCCTTGTGGTGGTTGATCGTCTAACCAAGATGGCTCACTTCATTCTGACTAGAGAGTCTGTTAGTGCCCCGCAAGTGGCGGATTTGTTCATTAGACATATATTTCGTCTGCATGGATTGCCTAGATCCATAGTGTCAGACAGAGATGTCAGATTTAATGGTCATTTTTGGACAGCGGTATTTGAGACACTAAGGACTGAGTTGGGAATGAGTAGTGGGGATCATCCTAAGACGGATGGTCAGACGGAGAGAGTCAACCAGACTTTAGAGGACATGCTGAGGGCATATGTGTCATTGAGGTAACATACATGGGACAAGTGGTTGCCATTGTTGGAGTTTGCCTACAATGATAGGAAACATTCCTCTACCGGGTTCAGTCCGTTTGAACTGAACTATGGTTATAGACCAGCCAATCCAACTATAGTTGGAGTACCTCAGAAAGTGCCTAGTGCCGCGAACTTTGTAGTTCAGATGCGGGAGATGCTAGCACTTGCGAGAGCTAATATCCGCCAGGCTATGGATAGAGCCAAGGTGTATGCGGATGAAAACCGGTCTATAAGAGTATTTAAGGAAGGAGAAAAAGTTTTTCTCAGAGTTTCTTCGCACTCGAAGTCGTTGACTTCAGGAGAGTGTGCTAAGTTATCACCTCGATACTGTGGGCCGTGGTTAATTCTAAAGAGAATAGGCAGTGTAGCCTATAAATTAGAATTGCCACACGGGTGTAAGGTGCACCCGGTTTTTCATGTTTCGCGCTTAAAGAAATTTTTGCATACAGGTGACTCACTAATCGAAGGTGTGGTTAAGTTTCAGGAGATAGAGGATATTGCAAGGCGCCAGCCAACAAGAATCCTGGACCGAGGAACAATGCAAATATGAAATCGGAAGATACCCACGGTGTTGGTTGCATGGCATGGTCAGCCTCTATCGGAAGCTACCTGGGAATCCGTATACGAGTTACGGAGAGTGTTCCCAGATTTCATCATCGAGGACGCTGATGCTTGAAGAGGGAAGGAATGTTATGCTCAAGCCGAGATAGCATGACCTCGGAAAGATCGGTGGGCATTTTCTCTTAGATGACCAACTTTTGTAATAGTTAATGTGCGTAATTGAAATGGTCAAGAGAAGTAACTGCCAAGGTCCTAGGTGAGGGTGAAATGGCATTGACTAGGTAGTTCTGAGTGCTAAGGCCTAGGTGCACCTAAATGTGCAATAATGCCAAGGGGCAAGTGGTTTTTAATGTGCCCAAGAGAGGGGTAAAAAGGTACACCAAGTGGAGAGGCTAAAATGATGACATTTGGCAAGGAGAACTATCTAGGGAAATGAGGGTCTCGTGGATAAGCACGGAAAAAAAACAAAGGAATGAATGAATTCGAATATCTGGGATCCACGAGAGTTAGGCTGTGTGGAACAATTGAATGCCATCGCCCGTGATCGGTGTCAACGTAGGAATAGAGATTCATGAACAAGAGATTGAGTTCTTGATACAGCCCTTTGTCTGCCCATGACTTGCCTTGGTTGGCTGGCTCCAATCAGCCCTAACCAGGCTGACTCCTTCAAGACTTCCCCCGCCATATGCTGTGCTTCTTTTCCTACCTCTGGACCTCCAAGCAGCCATTGATCTTCTCTTGGACTTGCCTCTGCCAGTCGCTCTATCCATAGTGCTGATCCACAATCCCAGATGGCTCCCTTCCATGCTGTGAGGTGCTGCCCATGATCCACGTTCCCAGATGGCTCCCTTCCATGCTGTGAGGTGCTGCCCATATGGCAGCCCCTTGTCTCTCTCTTCTCTGGGCATATCCTGTCCTAGGTCTCCCTCTCCCATGCTCTCCTCATTTGGGCGCTTACAAATGGCAGAGGTGACCTTTCCAACACCCTCTCTCACCGACACATCTCGGCCCAATGGCAACACGTCAATGATGTTGCCCCAACAACTCCCATGATGAAACCCTCTGGATCAATATCAGTTCCTAGCTTTTCAACCAGTGGCTCCTGCTACTCCAAGTCCAGTCCTTCACAAGTAAAGCATCCGAGTACACAAGTCCATCCAAGGTAGCACCAAATGGCACCACCACCTTCAGTCACGTTCCCACCTTCGAACTCGAGTATTCCAGATGCTGCCATCTTCCAGTTGTCCCCCTCATAATAAGTGAACAACCTGGAGTCTTCCAAGCACCATGCTCTCAGGGTCTGTTTCAACCCATCCTTCCTTTGGCAAAGTCCACAATAAAAGAACCATCTAGAGAATTGAAATCCCAAGAATATCTCCAGATTACCTACACCATGAACTCTCACTGAGTCCTCAAGCAAGTGCTCTCTTAGCATCAATATACCTTGTCCATAATCACCTTCCAAAAATCTGCTTCCAAGATTTGAAGAAGCATCCACACTTCCTCTTCTGCCTTCGAAGAAGGCCCATTCCTTCCAATCTATTTCCTGAAGAGCAGGGAGCACAAATTAATGACATCAAGTACATACCAGAACATCGTACTGCCTATGTGCTTGCTCTGAAAGCAAAACCATGCACCTCATGGAGGCACATACCAATAACCTGTGTAATCCTATAATGTCCCCTTCGCAATTACAACCAGAGTTACGGGAAACGGGGAAACAAAATCAAGAAACGGAAACGGAAACGGAAACAGAAACATTTCGGGATTTTTGAGAGGGGGTGAAACGGGGAAACGCCACGTCATCAAGGGGTTTTACAAAAGGGGGTTTAGAGTAATGCATACACACATTTAGAGTGCTCTACCTTCAAAAAAAGTCCACAATAAGCTATAGCTCTACCTAGTACCATTAATATTGATTGTAACTTTGAACTTTGGCGATTCAAGTTTCATTGTTCAACCAGTTACCAATCACACAATGCAAATTTCAATTACGCAAGGTGGGGTAATTTATAAATCCTATAACAAGTTACAAAATGGAAAAATGATTCATGATTCATGATATTTAAGAGACCAATCATGATTCATAAATTGTAATTCAGCTTTCAAAGCCCAAATGTCATAGTAACAAAAAGAAAGCTGAAACCCAAAAAAGGCTACATCGAGGATCATATCATATATGATCAAATAATAAGCTCATCCTCATCCTCATCTTGAGACTCAACCTCTGCCTCCTCCTCCTCATCATCATCATTCTCCTCTACTAACAAATCATCATCATCAAGTGAGTGGGCATCATCTGGGCTATGAAATCCAATATATTTGTCATGCGTATACTCGTGTCTCATCTTGTTAAGCAAACGCAAGTTTGCATTAACAAAGACAAGATCATTGGCCCGTTGCATTCGCAAACGATTTCTCTTCTTTGTGTGGATATGGGCAAAGCTACTCCACAAACCCTCACAAGAAGAGGAGGTGCAAGCTTGGCTTAGAATGCGGATGGCAAGCTTTTGCAGCTCGGGGGAATCAGCTCCATAATCCTCCCACCATGTAACAGCCCCAACTCGAAATCTGAAATTCCAAAACTCATAAATTTCAGATTTCTAATTTTGTATTAAATAACAAATTACAAGTTCCTAAAATCTGAAAATTAAAATGAGTTAATATTACCTATCATGCTGTGCATCTGGCCATCCATACATGCCTTCCTTGTTGCGATAATTGGCAAGCTGGTCTTTTATCCTCCACCGTCCATCAGGAGTTGGCACCATCTTTTGAAGAGTGAGGTTCCAACCACGAACAACCTCTGCATCACTCTGTTGTGTACTTGCCTTGTGTTGAAACTCCAGGTCCAACACAAAGACAGCTGCATGCATGGGAGAGAAATATTGATTCCATCTGCTCACAGCCAACTCTTCCAATTCTCTCAACCTTTGGGGATCCTTTTCTATTTCTCTGATATTCTCAATCATCCGATCCATCCCCTCATACACCTCACCAAGAAAAGGCATATCTCCATCAACTCAGTTAAGCAGCTTCACAATAGGCACACATAGATCAACAATGTGAGATGCATCAGCCCAAAATTCATCACTGCCTATGCACAAGTCATAACAATAAATTCCAAGAGCCTGCCTAGGAGTAGGCCATGCATCCCACTCTGGGCTTGCCACAACTTGTTTCACTGCAAGTCTCATTTCAAGGAGCCTGCGAAGCATCAAAAAGTTGTATGCAAATCTCGTCTCTGCATACTTCAAAAGCTCCTTGTTGGCAAATTTACGATACAAGCAAGAGAAAAATTATGTCGTGTGATGAAGTTAACCACCTCTTTTCCATGGTCAATAACATTCTTGACCCAATCCAATTTGCCAATGTCTTTCAATACATTATTCAAGCAATGTGCTACACAAGCACTCCACTGGATATGAGGATACTTTTGCTCCAATAATGCACCTGTTGCCTTATTGGTATTTTTCCCACCTGAAACAAGTTGCAAAACATTAGACGGCCCCACATATTCCACTGCATCTGCCCACATTTGCATCAATACAGGTGCTGTTTTTTGTTGCACTCCACACTCTATGGAGTGTATGTAGAGTGCAGATCCCCTACAATATGCAAGGATACCCTCTAGTGAGTGACTTCGCACATCACTCCATCCATCTGCAACCAAACTTATCCCATACTTTACCCATTTCTCTTTCATAGGTTCAATAGCTTACTTAACTGCCACCACCTCATCCTCTAGAAGCTTGCCCCTCAAAGCATCAAATGTGGGAGGGGTATATGTGGATCCAAATGTTTTGATTTTTGACACCATCTCTTTGAAGTAGGGTGATCTAGCAACATTGAAGCTAATCCCATTGGAGTAAAAAAATCGGGCCACAGCTGCATCTACTTGTGCCTTCCTTTGCGGATGCCATGATGTGTAAAGACTGCCCTGCCTATGTGAAGTAGACCAAGATGTAGCAGGAATATTAGCAGGAGCTCCATGTGCACTCGCAGAAGAAGAAGCCGTAGTAGCAAAGGGAAGAGGACTCCGAAATGCAGTGGCTTGCTGAACAGCTGCATGAGCACCTGAAGAAACTCCTACACTAGTGGAAGCCATTGTCTTTGCCCTTTTTGTAGTGGGCAATACTTCAACCTCTCTTTGCAAACTTTCTTTCTCTTGTGGTGAGATTACGGAGCATAGCCCAATCCCCCCATCCTTAATGCCAAGAAGATGACATTTGACCCTATCAAGGTTCCCTCCTCGCTCCAATCCACACCATCTGCATCTAAACTTGCGAGCTCTTCCAGGGAAACCCTCTTCATTGGAGAGGCTTAATTATATAGGGACGCCAAGTGCTTCCATATACTTTTGGCCTCCATCATGTGCTTCACGTGATTAATCACTTGGAGTATAGTTAAGGAAAATAAAGGACCTTACCCTTGCATTGACAAGGTCCCAGAGATAGTTAAGGAAAATAAAGGACCTTACCCTTGCATTGACAAGCGCCCTGCTGTGCAGCTCTGCACCCTGCACCTGTCTGCTGATCTTCTTTGACCTGTTCTTCTGCCCCGACCAGCCTGTGTCCTCAGTGCAGACAATTGCTGCTGGTCGTAGTCTGGTTTGCAGGTCCAATCCTGCATTTCCTTTGAGCGGCCTTTTCTGCTGGCCCTGGTCATAGTGCTCGCCTTATGTGTGGGCCCTTCTGCTCACCATTCAAGGCTTGTGCTGCCCTCCAACAGCAGCCTGGTATTGCTGTCCACATGGCAACCTGCATGCTGCTCATGTGGCAGACCTACACATTCCCTCAGATCTGCCTCCGTGGCATCTCAAATACCGCTGTCCAAAAATGACTAGTAAATCTGACATCTCTGTCTGACACTATGGATCTAGGCAATCCATGCTCCATACAAAATCTCTGCACCAAGAGCTCCACTCATGGCCGGGTAATTCTCTGGTTGAGCTACCCACACGGCAACCTATGTGCTGCCATCCTGTGTTCCTTTTCCTGATTGGTTATATGCTGCCCACATGGCAGCCTAGATGCTGCCCATATGGCAGCCCCCTCTTCTTTGTTTTCCCTCTTGAGTTTGCCACCCACATGGCAGCCAATAAGTTGCCCATGTGGCAAACGGTTGCTGTGAGCCTCCTTTATTTGTCCTTGATTACAAGTGGAAGGAATGCATTAAGTTGGGAGGAACTGGTCGGGATGATGCTTGACCAGGAGGAAAGAGTTGTAGATCGTACCTATGAAAGTCTTCGTGAGGCTTTGCCAACTGAGTAGAAAGGATGGAAGCAGTTGACAGCAAAAGAACGAGAAGCACTCAAGGCATCCTGTACGTGTAATTGCTATGGCCACAAAGGTCATTATTAACGGCAATGTCCCCAAAAGAACACTGAGGGGACTAGTATGTGGTCTAGAAACCTGCCTCAAAGTGACAGGGTTACCACCGCAATGACGGATAGGCCAGTCTTGTAGTAGCACGAGGCAGGATGTGCTGCTAGAGCCAACTTTTTGAATCTAGATAGCAATGGGACTTGCCAGTCGGGTGCAGTAGGAAGGGATTCTTTCATCGAGGTAGGCCTTCAGGCAGGACCTCGAGCCACAAGGATATGCTCCCACTCACTCAAGTGGAAGTATGTTATCAGTATGTATTTTGTTTGGTAGTTATGATGTAGCAGATCCAAAGGGGGTCTCCTAGTGTTCTGCTCTACTAGCTATTGTCTGATGAGCTGCTGGAGATCTCGATGTGGTCGAGGTGTGAAGAATCCATTGTTTCATAGACCTATGCATGTTAGAAATACAAGAAAGAAAATAAATTCTGTTGTCAAAGATATGCTAGGTGGATTTTTAGACATTTCAAGGAGCATTATCTTAGAAGGCACAAACAAGACGAATGGCCAAGGTATCAAAAAGAAAGATGGACAAGCTACAAAGGGGGCAAATCAAGGACCAAGCAACTTCGAGTACATGGAGATGAGCAATGTTTTTTTGGATGAATGCAAGGTCCAAGCTACTATGGTTGCGAATTACAACATGAAGGCACGGGGTAAGTGACCTTGCTTATGTGTACTTGAGTTACAATTTATTTAAAATATCTTTTAGTAGTATAAATTTATAAATTTTTTTGATTGTGGTGGGAAGCTTGTGTTTGCTATCAAGTTGGATGAGTGTGAGGTTGTTAAAGAGCACAAGTTGCCAGAGGGTGATTATTACCTTGATGAACAAATCCCTTGAACATGCTAAAAATAAGGAAGTTCAAGAAGATTTTAGTATTTAGTTAGAAAGGCACATTTGGTGGCTCGTTGCATTTAAACTTCCAAAAGAGACACGCTCATACTTGAAGTGAGTGTTTAGTAGATCTTTAATTCCAAGTGTTATAGATGCCCAGTCCAAAGGAGAGTTGGTTGAGTAGATCTCCGATTCCAAGTGGATGTTTATTAGATCTCCAATTCCAAGTGTTATAGATGCCCAGACCAAAGGAGAGTTGCTTCAAGTTGAAGGATTTAGATCCTTTGAAGTTGAATGGCACATCTCAAGAGATCTTAAAATGTGGAGGTGCATGTTTAGAGTGGAGTTGCATGCCAATGCGAAATACCTGTGCCTTTTTTGCATGCACTCACAACAATTTCAAGTGACCAGGGATATAAGTAATAGACAACATAGAGGAAAAGGGGAAGGGAAACAAATAAGGAAAGGAAACAAATATGGTAATGGTAAAGATGTGATGAGTAATGTGGTAGATGACGATGTTGATAAACAAATGTATTAGAACAATCGAGCGATGAGATGTGATCAGGATGCTGCACCCAATAGAGATGAAATCGATAAAATTAAGGATACAATTTTTTACATCCCATTACAAAGAGTGCTCATTGACTAGTTTCTTTGATTGCACATTGTATAAGTATGAAGCGTGAAATTAGAAGAGAGAGCGGCATCATGTTTTGCAAAGCTCGAAGCTCTTCTCTCAAGCATGGGATTACATTGAGGAAACATGAAGCTATGCAAAGACACACAGCTCTCACGAAAATCAGAAAATCCTTTGAGTAAAGTGCCATGGGGGGATCTAGGGCATGGAGATTTTTTCCCAATCATGGCAAGAATCAATTAAACATGCAATGGAATTATTGGAAAGACTTGTGTGAGTGCACCACTAATTTGGAATCTGATCCTAATTTGAGACATTTGAGACCACATGTTTGGAAAGCACTTATAAAGATATTGAGAAAGCCTTTCATAGATGATACAAATGTGCAACTATATGAAGTCATAGTGAAAGTGTTCATCAAAGCCATGGTGGTGGATGGTTGGGGTTAATCACACATTACTCATCACATAGTATGTTTGGTCTCCAAAATTCATTAAGCAGTTCATCAAGCTTTAAAAAGTAAAAGAAGGATAGGAGCTTGCATATTGTGTTTAGAGTAGAGGAGAAATATAATTATATATAATATACCTTTCAAGGAAATTTTGCAACTTTTAAGAGGTTTTTCCACTTACTAGCACGGAAATATATTCTTAAACTTATTTATATGGAGGATTCTTTTGTGGATTTTTTATGGCATTTTATTGCATATATATGGTAGTCATTACCTACTCACTGTTAGATGAGTAGAGATGGGGAATTTTCCTTAGAGTTATGTGGAAGGCTAAAATATTGGGAATCTATATGATATATAAGGCGCATGTATATTTTTTCCCAGGAAAAGATTTTATGGTGATGATATGTGTCATGATTAGTATTTACTAATATGATGGTGTGGTATGGTTATGTATGACATAACCAGTTTGAAAACTGTAAATTTAACAAAGTAAACCAACATTATAAGGTTACTACATAACTTTACTAGAAAAGAGAGCCTAGATCATTTGCCCCTTGGATTTGATTACATGGCCTTGGGCTTCCCTTGCTGGTTAAATATTAGAGGTTATCCTTGTTCAAGTCATCATAGTAATAATATGTAAAAGACATAAAAAGACATGTGATAGGTTTAATTTACTTATTCTTTACTCCCATGATTGAAGAGCCCCATTTGTTGAGAACATTGATGGAAAAGAATCTCCATGAATGGTTAGTCTTTTAATGGACATACTTAATGGTCATATGATGTAGGGAATGGTACTCATTCCCTAGGGGGACCATTTAATGGTTATAAGAACTTTTTGGAGAATTTATTTCCTAAAAGGAAAAAGGGAGTAAGGTTATATCCTTTTAGAATTTTTAAAGATTTCTCTACACTTGGAAAGATTGAGATAGATTTCTTTATAGTTTTTGAACATTTGATTACTTTTAGAATTTTGGAATGCCAAGATTTTGAAAAGCTTGCAAGAAAGTAACATGGCACTAAGGGGCTTGGGAATATTTACCTTTTTATGAATATTTATTCTATGGATTTCCCATTGACCGGTGAGACATGCCTAATAGTTCTCGTTTGCAGACCTATCATGTTCAACATCATGATTAGTTGAGAATTGATCAAAAGACAATGGGACCTTTGACTAATCCATCCACTCCCTTGGGAATTACTCTAACATTTTATAAGCATTGCATTAGCTGTCTAAATGCCAAACCTCTAATTGCTTTTAGATATTAGAATGCCAAGATTTGATTATGTTAGTCTAGATAAAGTGACATGGATAACAACTTGTGCCAGCATTGAAACCTGGCTACCACAACTTGAATGAAATTTTCTAACTTTCATTTAGTTGTGATGGTGCTAGGTGAGTCGGTATACCTCTCCATCGGATTTGCACAGTTGATTCTTTGGCATGATTTGATGGTGGATTGAAAAAAGGATATTTGCAACTTTGAGGATAAATCTGTAAGACAGATTGTCTCCAACTATTGTGATACAAGAAAGACCTATTTGTTGGAACTTGTCTCTTTATTATGGTTTCTTAATATGTGAAGGATTGTTAAGTTAACTTCTACCTTTATAATTTCTAAGAAGGGACTTGTGGATGATTCCCATTTGTGACTATTTAAGTTGATTTCAACTTTAGCAACTTGCTAGAAGAAGTTGAATAGGAATGGATTACTTCCACTTGTGATTTGCAAATGGGCAGTAGCACATGGAATGCATTTGGTTCACTTGAACATTTTGTTGGAAATAAAATCTCTCATAGTGAAGTAGGATAGAATGTTTGCTAGGATGAAAACACACACGACCCTATTGTGTATGTGTGTGTGTGTGTGTCTCTCTCTCTCTCTCTCTCTCTCTCTCTCTCTCTCTCAATATCTATAAGGCTGCCCCTCTCAACAGACACAAACGTACACAACACAATGGACAAATAAAATTGTCATAATGCAAAAATGATAATGTAAATGGTACACACAATTTGAAGGAAAGGAAGCCCAATTTGTAGGATCCAAGTTCATATCTCGAGCCATGTATACATGCTACAATTTCACATTGAGTCCTTTTTTGGTATTACAAAACCCAACAATATGACCTTTCCAATGCTTCTCTTTCTTTGCTATGCTCTTTCTTGAAACCTTGAATGTGCCTATTATAGAATGTTGCATTGTAACCTAGGACATTAGCTTGAATTCTTGAGTAATCCAAACATCATTGTTATCGTTTAAAAGGTGACCTATACAAGATTGAAGAGATAACTTTGGTCTAGGTGAAGGGGAATGCTTTGCCATTGTAGAAACAAAGGGAGCAAAGAGAAAAAGTTTGAGAGGAGGATACTAAGAGAAGGTTGAGAGGAGAAGTTGAGAAGAAGGGGGTGAGTAAATGGGGATAGATTGGGGAGACTTCTGGGAGGTGTTTGGGGGGGGGGGGGGGGGGACACTTTTCAAAAAAAAAAAATTTTAAGGGGGGATTTTGCACAAATTTGGGCCCACCATGGAGAAGGAGGGTAGGGGGAACATCTAAGAGTCAAGGGGATGAGTAAATGACATAAGAGGTGGTGGGGGCAAGAGGGAGACAAGTGGAAGGTAGTGGGGACCATGGGAGGTCTCTCCACCGATGAGAGGCCAATATGGAATCCTTGATTCTTTTAATGCCCAAGCCTTCCCATTGGCTAGTTTGCTAATCTTAAAGTTAGAGAAATCTTAAGAGCTTAATCCAAGAGGTTCTTTTTGTGTCCAAAATTCCCCTAATGAAAATGAATACTAGGTTTCAATCGACTGAGGAATCGGCTTGGCATTCCATGAACTTAAGAAACGGGCATCTAAGATGCCTATATTGCACCAACTAAGATGGGATGTAATATTTCATGTTCATGTAGATGACTTTGGATATGCTTTAGGTATCATCTTGGTAGAACTAGATGGAAAATTGGATTATCTGATGCACTATGCAAGCTAGTGACACCTCCTAGGTGCAACTATACACAAGTAACCATGAAGGTCTTGGGATGGTTTATAGTTTGCAATAATTCCATCACTATTTTGCTTAAAAATCCATTCATCTTCTACGTTGATCATTAGGATTTGCTCTATTGATTAATAAAGTAGTAATCCAAGGAAGGTTGGCTGGACGGATGCTATTATTTTAAGAATTCAATTTTAAAATGAGTGATGAAACAAGTATATCCAATAGAGAAGCAAACTATTTGTCTCAGTTACCAGCTTTAGATAATAGAGAATTGGGAGTGTCATAGATAAAATAGCATAAATTATTCATACTATTAAATAACATTTATTGTAATAATAATTTATTTTAATGAATAAAAAGATTCATACAAATAATGGTAGACAATGTGGGATTTCTTGCAGATTTGTGACATGATCACATGCCATGTCACCAATTTAAAAGGTTTATTATAATATATATATGAATTTTAACAAATATAAAGTCAAAATTCTTCTACTTAGTCACCTACTTATTGTGAATCGATTACTTGATATAGATGCATGAGAAGTATGAGGCCCTCCATTGGCTTGTTTTTAGGCTTTATGACCACATGAGTACTCGCCCTACCTAGAATTTCTACTTTGTATCCACCCTCCTTCTAGTATATACCCTCCTCCTCATACAATGTTACAAAAACCTACCTGCATAGGCACAAGAAAAAGAAGAGAAAGTTAACCACTAATGATAAGAACTAGTTTGTATATAATCCAATTCTTCATATTGACAATATCTATGTGACCACCAACTTGAATTTTGTGTAAGAAAGCCTCAAATACAATGTATAGGTGTGTTAGTGCCTAAGGTCATTTGTGATAGGGATTGCATTACATTTGAGTGCCAATGCACAATAGTATCAAGATCTTCTTTAAGTGGTTCAATAGTGTAAGTTATGTAGTATTATGCAGTGAATCAAGCAATTATGGTTATGACTCAAATGTAGATGTGACATATAGGTGAATCAAAGTATCAGAGACTTGAGTTGACTGTAGTGGTGAGCCCAAATAAACTAAGGAGAGCTAAGATAATAAGTCTAGGTGCTGCAAGAAGAACCAAAGCAAGGAGTCCATCACTGACTACACGAGGGACTAAAGCAAGAAGTCTGTCACTAGTTAGACCTACAGCACCAGTTGGTCATGGGCCAAGACAAAGGCCACTTAGTACTACAAATCCTAATCTAGCAAATGAAGTGCCCAAGCTAGCTGCTATTAAGGCCAAGGCCGCTTAGCCTATCAAAGTAAAGTTTCAAGAATTTAATTGTTCTAATGATGATGACCCATATAATCATCTACATAGTTTCCTCCAAGTATGTTAGATAAATCTGGCCACAACCAAGAAAATTTATGTGAATTACTTCCCTTAAACTTTGATGGAGACAACTCGATGTTGATTTAACCAGGTCCCGATTGGTTACTTCACAGATTGCGGAATCAGATATCCAAGACTTTCCTCAAGCAACTGAAACAAGAAATCGATGAAGAAGATGTTTGCACAAAGCTTAGCAACTTGAAGTAGAAGAGAATGAGTCCATCCAAGAATTTGTCTTGAGAATATGGCCCCTTACCAACTCAGTTGAGCACTCCTCTAGGTGACGATTCACTATGTGCTTGGCTGATCACAGGTTGCACACAGATCAACTTACAAACACTCGAGATTGTCAACCTAACTAAGACTTACAAAGAGTTGTTGAACCGAGCAATAGCACTAGAGAAAAGTGGAGCTACTAAGAAGAATACAAAGAAAAAGGTAAAGGGCATCTTTCTCCAAACTAGATAAGTTAAAGTCTACATGCAAAAATGAGTATTGCCAGTTTCAATAAGTCAAGTCTCGATATGAGCTAAGTGCCACACATCACCCAAGCCTAGAGGTGATCAAAGCATGGGAAAGATTTAGTGATATGAAAATCATCCTTACAATAGCAAAACTCTTTAGGATTCCCCATTCTATAGAAAATTCTTTCTATGGCAACTGTGAGATGAAGAGAAGCCCACAAAGGGGAGTAAAATATCTTATTACCATACCCGTCATCGATGCACTAGTTGTGGATGATGAAGTCCCAATTATCACTATTAAAATCAAGAAGCAGAACGTGTCTAGAGTCATGTAGAGGGTGGCTCTCAATTCAACATTATATTGGATGCCATTATGAGGTGTGTAAGGCTTAAAAATCATAAGCCTTCTTCATTCCAAGTATGCATGGCTGATCGAGCCATTATTTATGCTTCTAGATGTTGTACTTAGTATTAAAGGAGTTCACTACACAATCAGTTTTGTGGTTCTCCCAATGGAAGAAAATGCCTACCCATTGTTGTTGGGTAGACATTGGCTGAAAAGTGCTAAGGCCTTGCATGATTGGGTTACAGAAATAATGACCATCAAGACTCTAGACATAGAGGTGCAAATCCCTACCAACTCGAGTAAGGGATCGAGTAGCTCTCACACTAAAATCCTGGAATGGAAAGATCAGTTTCCACAAGATGTTGAAACTTTGATGATGGAAATGCAACTTTTGCTTGTGGGAGAGATTGACATATTCCAAGTGGCACCTGAACTCAAGGAGCTAAAAGAAGAAAAATAGGTCGAATAGCAGTACTTGTTTCTTGAGAATTTTATTGAAGATGTAGCTAGAGAGCACTAGATAGCCAAACCAATAGCTACAATCACTCAACTTAGAATAGATCACTTGATATCAGAGCCAACTCAGGAGCTTAATTTGGGAATGCCTGATGAGCCACAAACATTTGTGGTAGGTGCTTACTTGCTGTTAAGCTTTCTTTTTGCAATATAAAGATGTGTTTGCATGGAGCTATAAATATTTTCAGGGAGTTCCACTTGAAATATGCCAACATAGAATTCCATTAGTACCAGATGCAAAACCGGTGCATCAGTAGTGATATAGAATAAATCCTAATTATGCCAAGTAGGTAAAATCCAAGCTTGATCAACTCATCTGAGCAAGATTCATTTATGAGATAGATCAAGTTGATTGATTGTTTCCACCCATAATGGTGCCAAAAAGAATGGAAAATTTTGAGTCTATGTGGACTATAGAAAGTTAAATGCTCAAACAGTGCAAGATCCATTTCTAATTCCATTCACTGATGGGATACTTGACAAGGTTATAGGCCACAAGATGTATTGGATATAACCAAATTTCTATCGCACAGCCCAAAACTACTTTAATAACACAATGGGGTGCATATGCCACTAAACTCATGTCGTTTGGTCTACATAATGCACCACCTAGCTTTCACAGATTCATAATTGACACTTTTGGGATTATCTGACCATGTTCATTGCAACTTATCTGGATGATTTCGATGTCACTCGGCATTTTCTATGCATATTAGCTACCTTGGGAAATCCTTTGATAGGTTTAGACAAGCAAGGATTTCCCTAAACGTGGCTAAAGCATTTTTTGTGTGAAGGTTGGTGTACTACTCAGTCATGTTAAGGTCTTTGGATTCATCAACTTCTATAGAAGATATGTTAAATATTTTGCCAAGATTATGAAGTGACACATTAGAGGAATTTTGGACACAAGTGCCTCATAAGGAGTGGATTAGCAAAATGGATTAAGAACTAACAAGGCCCATGTGAGTCCAAAAAATTGCATTTTCATAGGAGGCTTTGGTACCAATATGCCTCCAAAAGTGCACCTTGCTCTCCCACTTGGAGGGGTAGGGATACCGCCCATCTCTCCCTCCCCAAGGTGGTCACCATTCCCAAAAAGTACCTCACGGGTACCACTCCCCCAAAAATTCAAATTTTTTCACCATTTCCAAAAATAGCCTAAAACCCTTCCAATCCTTCCCCCAAACCATACCTATGCACCAAAATCATGTTCCAACCATTAAATCCTTCATCTTCTCACCATAATCCCTAAATCCTAAATTTTATCACCATAATCACTTTTGAATTCCTAAATCCAATTCCTTTTGACTACTTAGTTATGTTCTAATCCCAAACCTTTACTACTTCCACAAATCTTAGTTCATTTTACTTTCTGGCTAACGAATCTAGTTTTGAATCCTCTCAAGGCTCCATTGCAAGATCGCACCAACAAGCCACCAAAAAGCACCTTGCACATAAGTGTTTCACCTGAGCATGATACGACTCATCAAAGAGGTAGCCAAGATTTTCGACAAAGAAAAATTAAACCAACTACGACAATAAGGAGTAAGGCATGTTGACCTCTAAAGTGTTGGTGGACTCTATCCACAATAGATCCTTGGACATGTGCTCCTTCTATGTTTGAAAATTTGTCAAGTTTACTTAAATGTGTGGGAGATGGCCTTAAAATCCTGCTTGGCTATTGCAAACACATTGGCCATACTAGTGTTGGAGCCCAATTTTCCAAGGTTCAGTTGTTCACGATGGAAGGAGAAATTTAAAAACTTACAGATACTATGCACACTCTATGTGAACAACAAAACCAAGAACAAATAGCAAGTTTGACTCTCAATGAAAGGGCCTTGCACTTTCTGAAATTGAGATTAAAAATTATATTGATGCAAAAGAAATGTCACAAGAGGTAGCTACAAGATTGATTGATGAGAACTCAAAATTGTTGAAAGAGACTTGGTCTCTCCGGTAGCCGCTTGCTACATTGACTGCAAAATTGGAGAAATTAAAAAAAACCGCTCTCAGTTACAAGGATAGGATGAAGGCTATGCAACCAATACAAAGCTTGGCATATGGTGGTGGAGTAAGGAAGCATAGGGTGTAAGCTACATGCTTTTGGTAGGAAATTTATGATGGAGGTTGTCAGAATCAAAGCATATGGCAAACTTTATATAGCAAAGAGTATATTGTAGAAGAGAGAATTAATTTCCATTCTTAGGGATCCACATCGTCATGCAATGCAATGTGCAATTTTGCAAGAGTTGCACAAATTTAGGGAAAATTATAGACCCAACAAAAGTTGTTTATGCATGTGACATTGCTAGCATTAGTAGACAAGGTTATTTAGCTATATATAATGCTTTTGTAAATGTACTTCGCAGTCGAGGTGTAAAGATTCCATTGTTTCCAAGACGTATACATGTTAGAAATACAAGAAAAAGAACAAATTTTGATGCCCAAGATATAATGATACCAAGGATTAAAGAAGCCTAATGATTTATATAGTTTTAAATCATGAGCATATGTGCCTACTTGTGTAGCTATTTGGGAGGAGAGACTAGTACGAGCATTTCATGGTGTCTAATTGGTTCATTTTCACTCAGAAAGAAGGCAAGAAAGAAAAACTCCCTAATGAAGGGTGCTCAAAGTAGCAGACCCTATAAATTATGAGATTTTTGATAATGGATTATTCTTGAATAGAATAGATTCATTAGCCTTGAACTAAATGTAGCCTATGCCATTGATTAATATTTATGTTGAATATCATCAGTGCTCAATACATTGTTGAATATGGAAGATATAGAGCTGGCTCAAAAGCACCTAGTGCTCTTATTTCCTCTAAACACAACTTGCATTCAAAACTTAGAGCTTTAACTAAATGAAAGTAGAAAAACACCTACATACATTTATTTAACAATATATATTGATGGACTTTGTTTGGTACCCGATACCTCCAGCTACTACCACTTCTCAATGGTTATCCCTAATGACCTTGAAAAGATTCCTTAACATTATGCTACACTACAACATATAATTCCACCAGAATTAGAATTCATTGTTTGCTCTTTGACATAGTCTCCATGTATGTTTTTTTACTACTTTCCTAGATTTGGGATCATCTCTCCATGTATGTTATTTAAATATTTCTTGTACTTGGGGATCATCTTTGATTAACTAATCCTAGTGCAATAGAAAATCATGCTGGTAGATAAGTTGTCATGTAAACAATCAATAGTTTGAGCAATGATATCCAAGCAAGTAAAAATAAGCAAGAAATGAAAACTAAGCAAGGACAATCATGTGTGCACGCGCACACGCGCGCGTGTGTGTGTGTGTATGTGTGTGTGTGTGTGTGTGTGTGTGTGTGAGAGAGAGAGAGAGAGAGAGAGAGAGAGAGAGAGAGAGAGAGAGAGAGAGAGAGAGAGAGAGAGAGAGAGAGAGAGAGAGAGAGAGAGAGAGAGAGAGAGAACACAATAGAATCCTATGACTACAAAAGCATATAGCAGACAATACAATGGATGCGGGCCCCAAGCATTCATTTGATAACATGTAGGCAAGTAGCAACAATGTTCATGACCAATAGCCATTCATAACTCCACAATGACTTAAATCACAATAGCACTAGAAGCGAGGCATGACGCTACACACGTAGAACACACAAAGCACATTGTAGGCAATGCAATGAATGTGGAGGATCAATAAGTTAATAGACAACATACATATAGGCAAGAAATAGCAAAGGATGCAAACAACAACAAACTAGGAAACCATAGTGACTCAAAGTACAACAACACTATAGTCACATGGCACTACACATGTAGCACCTACAAGCTCATGCTCAAGGTGGCTAGTAGCTCAACATACAACAATGAGGCTGACTACAAGCATAACTCTACAAACTAACAAACATAACTAATCATAATAGCTTCACATAAAAAGATGCACTGATGAATGCAACGCCAAGCATATAGTAAACATTGAATCATTGCAAGCACAGGCAAACGCACATAGAATAATGATGGACTACAAACTACATCGACCAAACAAAAATACACAACGGACTATAGACTACATTAATAGAACAAAAAGATACAATGGAATATAGTCTACATCAATAGAATAAAAAGAAACAAAAAGACACATCAGTCTATAGACTACATATATATAATGATGAAAAACACACATAGCACAATAATGTACTACAAGCTACATCAACATAACAAAAATACACATCGGACTAGAGGACTAGAGACTACAACAGAGAGGGATGGAGGCTTCTAGCAAGCTCTAGAAGAAAGAAGCCACATGGCAATGGATAAGGCCATACGGAGATTCACAAACCCACCAATTGGGTGTCACAAAAGTGCCACGTGGTAAAGGTCTAGTTGATCATGTGGCAATGTGCCACATCAATAGTCCACATTAGCACATAAGCCACATCATTAGTAGATGTGGGATTTCCATGTCATCAAGTCCATATCACCTCTACCATGTTATAATCTGCATAGTCAACAGTGCCACCTCAACATCCACATGGTGCAATGCCGACTAAGTCTTGTACACCTCTTCATAGGAACACAATGCATGTGCAACTACTTTGCACCTAGCTACCACATCATCCTTTTGACTCCTCTCCTTGATCAAAGTTTGCTAAGCTAGAATTTTTAGATCTAGGAAGAATTTGTTGGTGGTCCAAAAAGAAAAAAATGATCATCAATGGTACAAGCTCTACATTCTCCACATGTAGGTTTTAACACTTGTATTTGATAGTTTTGAGCCACTACATTAGAACCAAATCTTTTCCTCATTGAAGCCTCTTCATTGACACATCTCACCCTATCACATTGAAAAGAACCAAGAAACTATTTCTTTCTTTTCATCACTACAATGGTTGGTGTAGCATAGATAGATCAGTCTATCTTAGAGGAGATCTAATTCCATGAATCTATTGAGCCCTTTAGCTCTTATCAAAGTTAGTCTCTTTGCTCACATGTGGTTTTACACTTATTACATATTTTTAACTCAATCTTCTACTAGATAGTGAGTAGAGTTCATAATATTCAACCTAAAATTAGTATTGTATTAGTGTGTATATTGCACATAATTTATTTTGCACTTCACATTCCATTATAAATAATTATTAGCTATTTTTCTAGCCTTTTTCATACACTTTCGAGCATTGCACAACTTTCTAGGCTATATTGATCATCCTTTTCCACATTAAGCCTTGTAAAAAAATGGATTACATTGCAACTTCTATCTTTACCAAGAGAGCAAGTTGTAGTTGACATAGTGAGAATCTTGTTTCATGCATTGGAAAGAGGATTACCAAAAAGCGAGCAAGCCCAAAAAAGCGAGCATACAAAATAATAAAAGATTTATCAATTCCCTATTTCAGTATTAAAAAAATATAATTTATTCAAAAGTCCATATGTTTTCTTAGTGTTAAAAGGTTAAATCCACTAACACTAATTTCACATCCCCCATAAGAGAGTTGGTATGTTTCATTGCCAAGTCATCATTAGTATCAAAGGCAACCCATACTGCAATCAAGGTCTCCCTTTCCACCATAGTAATTGAGATTATTAATGCAACCTTCCACACAAGTGTGGCATTTCCAAGGACTCCTTGGATGGATTAGTCTACATTCCATGCATATGTAAATGCTTAGCTTTTTAAACTCTATACACTCTTGGAGCAAAACCCTGTTGAGAGTTCATGCTCAACATCATGTGATCATGTGTGCATAGCACCATCACATGATCATATGTGCATAGCACTAACCTTATAGAGTGCTATAAAGGAAAGGGTTAGATCCCCTAACCCTAACCCTAAAAGGGTTTGTATATATTCTATTTTTTCAACTAAATCTAGTGTACAGTTAGTCATTTGTGGTGTGCTGTCTAGCTGTGCCCTCTCTCCTCATCTCCACTCTTCTCCTCTCCCCTCTTCATATTTTGTCATGGTATCAGAGCATGGTTCTACCTTCCGTTGAGGCGCCATCCTTCTTGTGAGAGTGTGAGACAGATTGTGAGATTGAGAGGTTTCTATCTTTCATTCCATTGATGAAAGATATACGTTCATTGGAATAGATTTCCATCCATTTCCGTTCATAGTTCTACTCCGAGAGAAAGAAAGAGAGTTCTACTTGTGGTCTTCTTTGTGAGATATTCTCCTTCTTCAATTGAAAGATCTACTGAGAGGGAGAGAATATTGTTCTACTCCTATTTGCTTACAAAAGAGATAGAGAGAAAGGTTTCTCTCTTGAGGGATAGAGAGAGAGCTCAAGCTCTCTTTGCAAAAGCACACTGGCTCTACCTCATCTCGGCTGGTTGGTATAGGTAGCCTCACACTACCTACTTCCATCAAGCGAGCCTCTCCAATGGCGTTTTACTCATCTGCCTTCCAAGCCTCACCTACCAGCAACAACAACTGACGAGCCCAGCCTCTTGCAAGGCTCCCTTCAACGGCTGCTTATCCATCATCGGCGGCTCAGCCTGTCTCCTACAAGCAACGTCTGCAGTTGCTCATGAGTGACCACGCCTAGTCAGTAGCGACCTCCATTGACAGCGACAAGCCATGCACCTCCTTTCAGTAGACAAACTACGTGAAACTTCTCCAGCAAGCTTCTGACAGTGCGTCTCTTGCTCAGCTGCCACAACGACTAGCCTCATCGACAAGGCTCACGAGTAGCACAAGTGAGCCAATGCTCACGGGCAACCTTCTCCAAATGGGCTAGCCTCTCCAAGCGATGCCTCCTACAATGGCTCACCCACAACCTCTGGATCTACGACCAAGCAAAGCCTACTCCAAGCTTTAAGGCTTCGGCAACTGCGTCTAGCCATTAACGCACCTCCATGACTCACGTCTTCTGAAAAGGCTCACGGGCCTCTCTAAGTCACACAATGCTGTGCAGTGACAACAGCTTCCTATAAGGCAACCAACTGTCGCTTCGCTCCAAAAACTCAGAAGCTCCAAAGCTCCTTCAACAAGCTTCTACAATGGTGGCTCCTACATCGGACTATTCTTCAAAGCTTGCATGGGATGCCAGCACATGAGAGCTCCAGCAACGAGATCTGTCAAAGGCTTCAGCAACGAGCTCTAGCACATGACGCCAAGCTCCTGAGAGCCTCAGTAGCTCTACATGATGGAATTCTCGGAAGCCTCGGACGTCTCCAATTGACAGACGGAATCAGATTCAGAATTGGCATCATCGGCGAAATCTCCGGTAGATTCCAATGGCCAATTCTCCAACATGTGGCAAGATAAGGATTTAATTATGGTTAAACTAACTCGGGTCTGTTAAACCTTGGGTCATATTTATGGATAAGGTAGGTGAGGGCAACTAGGGTTGGTCAGCCAGATAGACACGTGGCACTCTATCCTACCCAAGTGCCACGTCACCACATTATCCTGACACATGGCAACCGATTGCCACATCATCACCTTGTCATCCTATCTGCTACATCAGCAACAACCACATCAACAGCCACATCATCTAGCCAGATGATCACTGACTGCCATGTCATCAACCACGTCACTTGTGCCATGTCATCAGGGACATGTCATCAGTGCCACGTCAGCATTACCATGTCACCTTGCTGACATCAGTAGTGCCACCTCAGCACTGACCTCTGCAGGCATAGTCCCTTGTCAAGCACACTGTGCACACACTGCATGTGCACACAGTCGCCACCTCAGCACAGAGCTTCACTGGCACACCTCTTGCTAGGCACAGTGCCACATCATCATTGCATGTGACTCACAGTGACACATCATCATTGAGCACATTTGCACTCCTTTTGCCCCTCCACCTAGATCAAGTCGTATCTCTTGATCTAGGAAGAATTTGAGGGCGCTCCAAAAGGAAAGTCACTCGATTTTTCATGCTCTACGTGCTTGTTACATCATGTGCACATTTCGGCACAAGTTACACTTACATTTGAGCCTTGCCAACAAAACCACTTCCTTCATGCACATTTGCCTCTACATCGACGCATCTGACCTAGCACTTAAAAAGAACAAAAGAAAAGGAATTATTTGCTGTTCTTTCATCGATCGACAGTTGGTTTAGATCTAGATCAGAGTAGACTAGATCGCCATAGAGGGGATGCTTTGAATTCCCCAAGTTGCCAATCTAAGCCATGCCCGAAATTCCCGACTAGTACCTACTTGGAGTCAGTCCATACGCTCACATCCGATTTCACATCATTACATTACCTAAAACCTTATGTTCATCAGTTCAGTGAGTAGACTTCAGAGTTCAGAGGCATTGCAGATTGATTCAGTGGGCAGATAGCATTTGATTTCACATACACATGCCACCATTATAAAGCCTATTCGGCTATCTCATGGCATCGTGCACATCATTTTTAGCCTTGTAAAGCCTCTTGGCTATTCCCGGCATCATTGCCACAAGCCTTGTAATATAGAACAGATTTTATCTACTGCAGTTCTATCTTCACCAATGGTATAGAGATTTCACTTGGCATATTCACTGTATTTGCAATTGATTCATACAGAGATTTTCAGGACACTTTTTGAGTACATTTTTTTGCACCATGTCGACTAGCAACCTCAATCTGGAGGCATCTGCTAAGTTAGACAACTCCAATTACGGTACATGGAAATACCGAATGGAGACCATTCTTGTGCTTCAGGACAAATGGGAGTATGTCGATGGGTCTACACCTAGACCATTGGCCGATCCAGCCACCAGTAGCTCTACTCCATCTGTTGTCACAGCACCAGTAACGGGATCTAAATCTACACAAAGGGTTTCCGCACCAGTAGCAGATCCTGCCATTGCCCAAGCTCAAGCACAATGGGATAAGAAAGACAAGTATGCCTATCACTTGATCAAGCAGAATGTGCAAGATGTCATGCTAGGACAGCTCAACACAGTCAAGACATCAAAAGAAGCATGGGATATGTTTGCAGCTCTCTACGAGCCCCAGAACACATCCAGGATTCTCACCCTAAGAAACCACATCAACCAGAGTTTTCGCAACAGCAGTGAAACCGGTCATGCTTATGTACTCCACATAAAAGACTACAATAATCAACTTGCAGTAGCAGGAGAGACTATGAACCCTGCAGAAATGGTTCAAGTAATCCTGAATGGACTAGGAGAAGGATACGAGAATCTAGTCTAGAGTATTGCCATCCAACGGCAAATTCCAACACTGGAAAGAACTTCAATCAGTCCTACTTGGTGAAGAACTTAGGACTCAGGCCATTCAAGCACGTAAAGGTCATTCTAATGATCAAGCATTCACAGCTTTAGATAGAAGCAGAGGCAAAGGCAGAAACAGAGGTAGATCATACCAGAAAAGTGGTCATCATCAACAAAATCAAAGTCAACATTAGCATTAGCATCAGCATCATCCTCAGCAAGATTAGAATCAGCAAAGAGGAAATCATTCCAATCGAGGAAGATTCCAAGGACGAGGGAATGCATCCACCAATGTGTCAAACATTCAGTGCAACTACTATCACAAGTTTGGACACTATGAAAGAGATTGCCGCAAGAAGCAGTACGACCAAGGCGATCAATCCAGCAGTAATCGAGGGAATTCCGGAGGAAGAGGAAATCATCATGGTGGACATTCTAGTCACAGTCGTTTTGCAAATGAACATGGAAATATGTTTCTTGCAAGTGAGGAATTGCATCAAACTGATACAATGCACCAAGCACTGATTTCAATCCCAAAGAGGATTTCAACTATCAAGTCGACCAAGTGGAATAGGATCCTTGGTACATCGACAGCAGTGCATCATCTCATATGACAAATCATCAGGAATGGTTCACAGAGATGAAACCATTAGAAGGTCATAAGAATTTCATCTACACAGCAGACAATACAACGAATCCAGTTCAAGGGACAGGTGTTATCCCTATGAACAATTTCACTGGTACAAAAGGATTAGTCAAAGATGTGCTCTATGTTCCGAAGCTTAGCAAGAACCTTTTGTCAGTAGGTCAAATGACGGAACGCAGTTACAAAGTCATCTTCGACGGTGATGAATGCACTATCAGAGACCAATCCAAAAGATGTCAGCTAGTAGCAAAAGGTGTCAAGGAAGGACGCTTATACAGAATGCTAGCTACAATACTAGATAAGCATGCCATGTCAGCTCAAATGCAACAGATGCCACTATTTGCAAAATGGCACAAGAGATATGGTCATGTCAATTTCAAGTAGTTGTTAGATCTCAGGAATCAGAATATGGCAATTGGAATTCCGAAGCTACAGTTTCTTGGAAAAGCTTGTGAAGCATGCTGCTTCGGCAAACAAAAGCGAACCAACTTTGTTAGAGAAGTACCTCTCGTGCATGAGGTATTCTTGATTTGATTCATACAGATGTATGCGGTTATGCCCAAACCCGCAACATCAATGGTTCACTTTATTACTTGACCTTCATCGATGACTACAACAGATATTGTTGGGTCTACTTTCTGAAAGAGAAAATTAAAGTGTTTTCCAGATTTCAAGAATTCAAAGCCATGGTAGAAAACCAGACAGGCAGAAAGATCAAGGTCATGAGATGAGACAGAGGAGGTGAATACATGTCTTCAGCATTCATGAACTTTTGCAAAAATCATGGCATATGAAGACAATTCACACGTGCAGATACTCCTCAACAGAATGTAATAGCTGAAAGGAAGAATGGGACTTTAGGAGACAGTGCTAGAGCAATGCTTAGTGAAAAGCATATTCCGAATCAGTATTGGGCAGAAACAATAGCTACAACAAACTACTTGCTTAATCGGCTTCCTACCGAACTGATACAAGGTATGACTCCTTATGAAGCATTCACTGGACACAAGCCATGCATTGGGCATCTCCGCATATTTGGTTGCATAGCATATGCCCACATACATGATGATCATCGTAGGAAATTGGATGCGAAGTCACGCAAATGCATCATGGTTGGCTACAGTGAAGAAAGCAAAGCATACAAATTGTATGATCCCATCAACCGCAAAGTCATTATCTCCAGAGATGTAATCTTTGATGAGGAATTAGAATGGAAAACCTCACCTACACAAGAGATAGAAGCATCGACTTCACAGTCATCTACAGAATAGGTTGATGAAGAAGAGCAAGAATTGCCAGCAACACCCCAAGCAGAGCCACAGTGGCTCAGATGGTCTACTAGGGAAAGTAGACCACCAGCTAGATTGACATATGCTCAGAAAGGCAAAGCAATTCAGGTGGAAACAACCAACTATGCTCTTATGACTACCATCATGGCTACAGAAGAGCCAGTGTACTTCGAAGATGCAGTAGACAAGCCAGAATGGCAAACTGCTATGAATGAAGAAATGGATGCTTTGTATAAAAATAACACTTGGGAATTATGTGGCCTTCCACCAAGAAAGAAGGCCATAGCAAACAAATGGGTACACAAAGTGAAGTACAATCTAGATGGCAGTATTCAAAGATATAAAGCCAGACTAGTTGCAAAAGGATTTGCACAACAGTATGGTCAAGACTATGATGAGACTTACGCTCCAGTAGCAAAGATGGATTCCATACAGTTCTTGATATCACTAGCAGCACTCAGCAAATGGAATGTGTATCAGCTCGATGTCAAGAATGCATTTCTCAATGGTTATCTAGACGAGGAAGTCTACATGCAACAACCAGCAGGTTATGTTGAACCAGGAAAGGAGAAAAAGGTTTGCCATCTCAAGAAAAGTCTATACAGCTTAAAGCAAGCACCCAAAAGTTGGTACAGCAGAATTGACAAGTATTTTGCTGATCTGGGATACATGAAATCCAATGTAGATCATACTCTCTACTACAAAGTTCAAGGGGAAGACATTACTATTGCACTTTTGTATGTAGATGATCTGATTATGACAAGAAGCAAGGATAGCTTCATCAAAAAATTAAAACAAGACTTATCTGTAGAGTTCGACATGAAAGATCTTGGACATGCACTATTGTCTTGGAATTGAGTTTTGGAGAGATTCAGATAGCACATTCATGAATCAGCTCAAGTATGTTGACAGTCTCCTGAAGAAGTTTCATATGGCAGATTGCAAGATTGCAGCCACTCCCATGGAACAGAGTTTGAAACTTACTAAAGACTCAGAAAAGCCTACAGTCAATGACAAATACTATAGGCAACTCATCGGATCTTTTATATATCTGACAATCACACGGCCAGATATTTGTTATGCAGTGAGCTCACTAGCACAGTTTATGGCAAATCCAAAACAGTCTCACTGGAATGCAGCCAAAAGAGTCTTGAGATACATCAGAGGTACAAGACAGTTTGGGATAGAATACAGAGGAAGTCATCCACGATTGCATGGATACTGTGACAGTGACTATGCCAGAGATCATGAGACTAGGAGATCGACATAGGGATATGCATTTTTCCTTGGTCAAGGTGCTATATCATGGCTGTCAAACAAACAGCCAACTGTTTCATGGCTGTCAAACAAACAGCCAACTGTTTCTTTGTCTTCAACTGAAGCAGAATATAGAGCACTCACTACAGGTGCATGTGAGGCTATATGGCTCAGAAGACTATTGTTAAAAACAGATTACTTTGATGAGTCAAAGCCAACAACAATATACTGTGATAATCAATCGGCTCAAGCATTGGCCAAAAATCCAGTATATCACTCCAAGACAAAGCACATTGATGTCGGAGAGCACTTCATCATAGAAAGAGTGTTACTTGGTGACATCACACTACAGCATTGTGATAGCAAAGAAAATGTTGCAGACATCTTTACCAAACCACTCGGTAAAGAGCTATTCGAGAAACACCGACTAGCTCTTGGTTTGACGCAGAGGAAGGACATTCCCATTAAAGGGGTGTGATGGAATGTAATGCTCAGTCCTTCTTCGATTCCCCAGAATCATCATCTTGAGGGAAGGCCTACTTCATGATGTTGATCTTGAGGGAAGGTGTTGAGAGTTCACACTCAACATCATGCGATCATGTGTGCATAGCACCATTACGTGATCATATGTGCATAGCACTAACCTTATAGAGTGCTATAAAGGAAAGGGTTAGATCCCCTAACCCTAACCCTAAAAGGGTTTGTATATATTCTATTTTTTCAACTAAATCTAGTGTACAGTTAGTCATTTGTGGTGTGCTCTCTAGCTGTGCCCTCTCTCCTCATCTCCACTCTTCTCCTCTCCCCTCTTCATATTTTGTCAAACCCATGTTTCTTTGTTACAGTAAAAAATCCCTTCCCAATGGTTCAATCTTACATCTCACTAATCCAACCAGTGCAACAAATTGAACACAAATTCATATTTTGTTGCATGATCTTCTACTAGGTAGTGCATAAAGGCATGATAATCATCTAAATCATGCCTTGCCATTTGATTTGATATGTAATATGATCCCATTTGGACTTGTAAATCAAAAGATACAGGGGTGTGAAAATGTCCTCTTTTGTGCTAAAGACTGGGAGTGCGTTAACGCGCTCCTTGTTTTGGCCCAAAAGATGACATTTTCACACCCCTGTATCATTGGAAGTTGTCAAAATTTGGTTGTTTTGTCCAAGAAGATTAGTTTTGTCATCCCTGCATCTTTTGATTGTCAAATCCAAATGACATAATGTTACATATTAAATCAAATGACAAGGCATGACATAGATGAACATAATGCATTTTTGCACCATTGAAGAAAATTATGTGCATCAAAATATGAATTTATGAATTTTCGATCGATCTATTGCACGAATTTGAAAGCAACGTTTCCCATATTAGGGAGCAAGAAGACACTATCTATTTGAAAGAAAAAGCCAAAATTTAACATCCTCTATTGCACTCTAGGGGTCACTCTTCATAAACCCATAAAGCATGTGCGAGCAAGCATGTATTAAAAATTACCCCTATTCTTGCATTTTTACTTTTTTCATGTAATTAATTAAACCCCTATATGTGTTTACATTTCAATCTTAAAATTGTGACACTCCTTGTTGATAAATCTACATATATAAATAAATATAATTACATTAAGTTGCTATTTTATAAATCCCCTCATGCACATAAATGGCATGTAAGTACCCCCAGTAAAAAATTACCCCTAGTGCACTAAAGTGTTATGTTACATGTTTATGAGTGATCCCCCTAGTAATTGCTAAACCCAAATGGGGTCACGTTAAAATAGTCCTTAACTTTAGACTACTCAATTTCAAGAAATGTGGCACATCACCCCCCTTTTGAATACTTTCTATGGCAAGTAATTATTTTGGGACACTTAGATTCTTTCTTTGCTTGCTTGATTTTCCTACTACTTCAACAAATTCTCGCTCACTTTTTTGGGGCCGCTTGCTTTTTCCCGCTCGCTTTATTGAATGCCTCGATGATGTTGCAAAGGGAAGTTAAATTAGATGTTGGCACAAGTTTGTAATCCCAAGGGATGGGAACTTAAATCAAATGTTGGTAGAAGTTTCTAGATTTAGGGGATGGAAATCCCAACCAAAGGGGGATCAGTTGAGGACATGGAAGATTACTGTTTGTCATCACTCAAACTTTTGGGCAAAAATACACAAAGTCTACCTTGATGTATATGGTCCATGGGAATGTGCCATTGTATTTTGCAAAGATTCTCATCATATAGTTTGTGAGCTAGTTGTAAGTAGGCTTCTTGTCGCATAGGGACAAGCACACCAAGTCTTATTTAGAATTTAGTGTCAAATATGATTTCCCTCTAGTCCTCACACTCAAAGCACAAGTGAAAGTTTAATATAGGTGAGTGGTCACAATGAAGATTTTCTTGATCTCTCATCCTAATTTGGAGGCATTGGACCTCTTCCATTAACAAGCTTGCCAAAATGTGGACGGCTATCTTTTTCTCCCATAATCATTCTAGGAAGGTGTCGTGCAAGGCATCATACGTAGTTAAATGTGCATTGTCAGATTGTGCTACTAACACTAGCATTACTTTTTGAAGTGTTGGAACAAAAGTCAACTTTTCCAAGGCCTGATCTCCTTATACTATGGCTAGAGCATTAACCTTTCATTCATTTTAAGAAAAAATAATGTGGGAATAAACATCATCTGGTAATTACCTAAAAATTATGGGGTACTTTATTAGCATGACTGGTTGCTATAGCTATGCACATGGTTGACAGAGTGGAACATAATGGTGGAGGATACATAAGTGGGACTGGGATTGCTATAGACATAGGTGTAGCAAAACAATGGAATGATGTGAGAAAATTGTCATTAGAACATTTTGGGATGAAGCACTACCGCTAGTCTCATCAATCAGTTGGAGAGTAGCTAGCACATTGTTCAAGCCAATGGTGATAGTGCTATTCATATGCATAGACATCCATTAGAGTTATGTTCTATATCATGTGGTTGCCAAAGTGTTGATAGGTCTTTACTCTACTAATAGAGTTCTATGCCTGTCCGAGCATCAAATCTTTTTGGAACTTGAAAAAGAATCATGAAGAAAGTGTGTACCTTGGACACAAAATCTCTACAAAAAGACAAACAAAAGGAAATTTATAAAAAAGCTAATTCTATATATATGAAAATACTTTGTACATTCTATGGCAACTTTGATGCAATATCACCCGATAGAATAGATGTATAACTTTGAGATGATTGTAGTCAACTATAATTGAGTTAAAAATATAGACTATGTATTGTGAAATGTGAACCTTATAGCAGCAGTTAAGCAACATGCTCCTTTTAAAATTATCCTCACTTACTCGTCCAATAGTAATTCTTTCAAATTAGAAAGCTGAGCATACAAAGATTAAAGCCTAAAATAATTGGATGATTTTTACAAAAATAGTCTGGTTTAATTCTACATGGAGTCAACGGGGTCCAACTCTTTCAAAGATACCTTCACTTGCACTCTTGAATAATCAATGGCACATTGATAGGTCAAGATGAATACATACTTGCTTAATAGGCATGGTTGGTCCAATATAGGCACTGTAATGGACTTAGGCTTTAGTATCATACATATGATCCAAGGATCACTAGTGTTCTACTCATGCATCATGGAAAAGCCTTATGGACCATTATGCTTGTAGTTCACCAACCACTGATAAGTGATGCACGAAAGTGGTGTGGGAATCTTTCCATCATCATATTTTGAGCCACATCCACCTCACTGACATATAATTGTGCCTATCTATAATTCATTCATCATCATAATGTGAAACTAAACTAGCATGATGGCACACATTATCCACCTCATAGTGTTCAGCAGTCCTCTGATAAGACAGACTAGGTCCTCCACCAAGATTGCCCATCTCAACAATCACATTGCCCCATCTTGATCATGACCACACCATTTGCACCTTATTGTCACTACTCACATGTAAAGTCAATGGAGATCTCACAGATCTCCCATATTCCAAGAACACTATTGCAGATGAAGTGAGAACTATTTCATAAAAACGAGAACTAAATGGAATATTATTTTTTATACCGTTCATAATTGCATTTTAAACTCATTTTTGAAAAATTGGCTTCCTATCATACATCCCAACAGAAAAGACACTCGAAAAATGGAATTCTTGACTTGATTGGATTTGCATGAATACATTAAATTGAGCACATTCTCCATTAAACCGATGTATACACAAGGAACCATCATACTCTCCGCATTTTTTTCCCTCCTCATCAAGCACATATTTTGTAATTCATGGATGATATTAGCATGTATTGCATCCTCATCTATTTGTGAAAGTTTAAATTTGATCTCCATCCTATGATAAAGGCATCTATCGGTCATCAAGAAAGTTGATGCTATTATGACTCATAGCTCATGATAGAAGTTGATGATGTTATCAAGTTATGTCATAAGTTGGAGAAAAATAGCAATGAGCCATCATATGATTTGAAAATGGGCAATTAGACCTATATTTATGCTAGGATTATTGCTTGGTACTTGTATGGTATATGTGGGTTGGATGGAATTTCATTCAATAAGAAATTTTGCACTAGATAATGACCCCCTTACTTTTCACCCGAATTTAGAGTGCATTAAACTTTTAGTTAGAACAAAGCGCTAAAAGATCATTGTAGCACCACTTGTGCTCTAAATTTTGAGCCAAAAAGCTCCCAAAATAGAGTCTTGGTTCAAAAGTTATCATCGTTTTACAATTTCTATACTAGTTATGACAAAATTCGATGATGTTATCAAATTTTGTCATAACTTATGACAAAATTCGATGATATCATCAAGTTCTATCACAATCATTCCAAAATTTGATAATTCAATTGACTTTCATCATAACATTCGCTACTACAAGTCAATGCTATTACTGAATTTAGGGTTAAATTTATGACATGGCTTGATGATATCATCAAATTATGTCATAATTTGTGATTTTAAAAGGGTTTATTGTACTTTTTGGGCAAAAATTGGACTATGAAACCACGTTCAAAATTAGCTTTTTTGCAAGTTTTGCTCTCATCGGCTCTCTTTTTCGCAAGGTTTTTCCCTAGTCGTCTCTCTTATAGATTCATGTATGATCTTCCAAGATTGATTTTTATCTTAGCCACATAAAAATCACCTATGATCTTCCAAGCCTCTCTTAGAGAGTCACTTGTGATCTTCCAAGCCTGATGTTTTATCTCAGCCACGTAAAAAATATAATTAATAATGATCAGGTGCAAGTGTTGTCATCAGAGCCTCAATCTCCCCTTCATGATGAGGCTGGTGAATTTTTTAGGCTAGAGCATGAAGCTAGTGAGGAAACTAGAATAGGTTCAACTATTGTACAAGGAGTACAAGAATAGACATTGCTACCACTGTTGATAAGATAAGCATAGATTGTGTTGATTTGTTTAGTTAGACATTTGGTTTTTGATATAAATTTTGATATATGGAAATATTTTAAGATATTTAAATGATTTGGTTTTCTATTTGTCATATGGATTTCCCATTTGGTACATATTTCACATGTACTTCATTAGTTTTCTTTATTATAATATAAATAACAATATCTTTCATGTTCATTTGATTTGAATTAAATTTGTATACTATCAGTGATGATGAAATCTTAGGGTGACTTTGTGAATGTAAAATATTACTTACAACAATTAAAATAAAATTAATAATCTAGCATGTGTTTTGAAGATGATATTCATGTGTAGTCAAGTATGAAAGCCTAAGCATATGTATCTAGTTCATCTTAAAAAGTTGTGTTGAATAAATTTGTGCCCTTTTGTAGAATTGATTGTTTTTGGAGATGGTCCAATGAGAAAATAAAATAATTTTAAAAAGTGGCCAATAATCCTAGGATTTTGAATGAAATCTTTTTTTGAGAAGCCATGCAATGTTCTCACTTCATCTACAATAGTGTTCAAGCTAATTAATTATGACACTTGCTAATTTATTTCCCCTGTATTCCAAGCTAATTAGTTGTCCCCCAATTCATGTGAGCATGAACTAAAGCTAGCACAATAGTCCAATTCAAGCATTGCAATGGCTAGAATTTTAATATAAACTAATTTTCCTTACTAAGATAATTAATTGAGGTTCAATTATCATAAATTTCAACCTAGCATGGTAGCAATCCTTTGCCATGGTGGCTAGTCCTAGAGAAGATCCTCCAATGCCCTCCACTAGATTCTCCACCATGATGGACCATCTGGACCACCATGATGTCTGAAATTGGATGGTCTAATATTTAATGCAACCACCCCTAATTTTCATACCTAATCTCTACATGCAACAAACTTCAACTTCATTATTCTACACTCATTTCTCTTGAGCCCACTCTCTACATGCCCTTGCACCTCCATCTTCATGCACCTTTATCTTCTTCCTTGCAAGCCCTATATGTTGTTAAACATTTTCTTCTTCCTTGCAAGCCTTACATGCAATCTTTCCTTTTTCTTCCTCTCATCATGGATGCCATACAAACCCCAAGCTCTAAAACATCATGGATGTCTCTACAAACTCCAAGCTCTAAAACCTGACAACCAGCTTCTCAACTAATACTCAAATCATGCCATCCAATGCATCCAATGCTCTTTCCATTACCCACCTTCCAAAAGACCTTTTTAAAGTAAGATGAAGGAGGGACACATTGTTTGTCAAGATAAGAAAGTGTACATCAACAAAAGCATGATCGAGAAGGTAATGCCATCCTTGGAAGTAGTTTGTAGGCTAGCTACTTAGATAATGCATAAAAGAAACATGATCTCTTTATGGAATTGCCCAATGTACAATTGTAGACTCAAGGCTTATATTTTGGCAAAAGAATTTTAGGCAATTCTAAGGCAAACAAAGCATTTCTTTTTAGAAGTCAAGGAGCCATGAAGTTTTGGTATGTTGAGGAGGTAGAAGAATAATTTCATGGATGTGAGGTCTCATATTCAAAGGAGATCGTCAAGTGCATGTTAAAAAACCTAACAATGGAATGTGAGGGCTAGTCAAAATTATTAGCATAGATCACGAGCATTGGATTGCACTTGTTGCCCATTAGTCAAAACACAATGGTGCACTAATAAGAAGAGTACATAAGGAGGCTAAAAACAAAAGCTAAGAAAATTCAATTGTAGAATATGTGAGAGAAATCAAGGAGGGTTATAAAGCCAAGACAGTAGAGCAGGCACAAGTCTAGACATGTACTAATGTGTAGCAAGCATGGGAGCAAGACAAGGTAGGCATGGCTCAAACAAGGGAAGTGGAATATGTGGTGTAGAGAAGAGACAGGGAAGAAAAGAAGCATAAAATTGCATAATATGCACCTAATTGATGCTAAGGAGCACTAAAATGGATGCAAAGAGTGCATAAGCTGAGATTAAGACTATGGAAGATCATCTTGAGTCTCAAAGAGCCAGAAAAAGGACATTACAAATGGCTTTGGAACATACAAAACGTGTTGCACATTCAAAAAGATGACATTATAGGTCAACAATGAAAGGTAAATGAATAAATTGGACAATTGGTGTTGGAGCTACAAGAAAGCTTGAGCAATAAGCAAAGTGCCCATGAATTCAAAGTAGCATAGCATAGATATGCACATGGCTGTGTAGTACTCGAGGGATGGTTCCTTGCAACTCTACTACAATTCTTCTATGCAAGGGCTTGCTAATTTTTTTGATAAATTGGAGTAGTCGTCCTTCAAGATTTTTGAAGTGGATTATAGAGTGACTCTTGCAAAATGCCTACATGGAGGTTACCAAAGATTTTAAGGTTATTCAAAAATAGCTAGAGGAATCAGATTTAGTTATTTCTTATAGCAAGTCTCACACAAAGGAGTTGAAGGATAATAATGGAAACCTTATATTGAGAGAGGAAATAATTAAGAAATCTCTTTCTACTTTGAAAAATGATAACGTAATCCTCACACCGGCATATGTTAAAACCAAAATATGTCCTATTGACATGAGATATGCCATTAGTGGACATTCTATCATGGTAATATCATAGATGAGTGTTAGGTCCAATGACCATAATATGGCCACCCTTTTAAAGCATTTTGCTTATTGACCAATGGAGCTCGTTCCCAATGCTCAATGCATGTGATTAATGTTGAGTGTAAGATAACCTCCCTTGCACTCCTCAAGTTGCTAGATAAGCACTACATAAGTATTACTGCTTGGCATTAAAAATTAGACGTCAATTGAGAACTAGAATGGGGGGTTTGTGCTACATGTGCAAAATCATATGGAGATAGTTGATTGAGTATATGTAGATATAATGCAAGAAATGAAAAAGTAGATAGAACTTGTAGTTCGAAATACACACACTTGTATTATCAAAAGATATCACTTGAAATAGAAACATTTGTAGCTATAGGCTCAAAACACAAACTTCTCCTAATGTTTGCTTTATATCTGAGGCTTAACACTCTGTGGGATTAGATAGGCTCAACTCCTTCTAGCCTATGTAGATCTTAACAAGACAAAATAGGAGTATCTAAAAATGAGCAAGTGAGTGAGTGTGCCTGTCCTAATTTGGGAACACCCTCTAAGTATCTATGGACTTACGTGGTTGAGATGTATTACCTTCCTAATTTAGAACTCAAAACTTGTTGGACCACTATTGCTAATTGGCTTCCTTGTGTTGCCTAAGTTGCCCTTCCCTGGTACTTGGAGTCACACCACTTCACTATCGATGTTTGTGCAACTCCATCCAAGTAGTCTCGATCCAAGATCACTATAGTTAAACTGCATGCATGGCCTCAACTCCAGGTAGTCGTGCTAACCCAAGGCCAACATCTCACCTTAGCTTCACAACTATTGTATCCTCATAGCTTCCTGGGCTCACAAATGAGACACTGATAAAACATTAGATGTTTGCTAGAAGGCTCCTGATGATGAGGCACAATACATGTTTTTATTTGCTTTGGAGTCGGGCTCTATTGCTGCAGGGTCGATGGGGGTTTCTTGACAAGAGTTGGAGCAAATGAGGAATGTAGGGCTTCAAAAATACTAATGAGCATTGCTTGACACTCATTCAAGTTCCCTTGATGGTGGCTTTCGTAGCCAAGGGTAGAGCCCAATAATGTCTGTTGGCTCCCACTTTGGATGCCTTCACTATTTTGTGATGCACTCTCTTACGAGTAGGCCAATTTTTGGATGGAACCAAGTTGTATCTTCAAATTGTGGCATGTAAAAATGGATATTGGAGGGGTTCTATCCATCTATGATTATATATGGTGGTAGCTTCAATAATAGTAGAGTCAACTAACTCTTTGATAAGCCATAGTTGCTATGAAAGATAAGCAGGGAGTTTGGCCTTTGTTTACTAGAAGCATTCTTACAAGTTGATTTGATATTGCCCCAAACTCAACCATAAAAGCTTCCCACTATTTGGTTTTTTTTCCCTTAATTGTTAGGTCAAATGTACTAGTATGATGTATCCCACTCAAAATTAGAGACCTAGCAGTTGGATTCCCTAATTCATCCAAAAATGTGACTTCAAACTAGATGCTTCTTATAAGAGTGGTAAACAAAGTAACCCCTGGAGGTGGCAAATATAGTGGCCTAAGTGAAAGGAAAAATTAATTTGATGGGGAGGAATTCAACATGCCACCCAAGTTTTGAGGGGTTTTGTTTTGGGGCGAACTATAGAGTACCTTGTCCTTGTAAAAATTTTGCCAGACTTGGTGGCAGGGGGCTTGGGCACAAAAAAGGAAGATCCCAAAATATGCACCTCATCATCTATATTCTTCTCATTGGGGCCCAAGCCCAAGCGGCTAAGCTACACATTCTCTCATCCCCATCAAGAGGACTCTTGGTGCTGGCCCTTCCAAATGCAATGTTGGCCACTTCTCTTCTCCAGAAAGTAGTATGCACCTAATCATGCACAGATGTGGTCCTAGCTTATAGTGTGCCTATCCATTCTTGCAAGGGTTGCATATCATCATAGATTGCATTGCTGATGAGATACCCTTGCAACTAAGAGAAGCTCTTTGCTCAGAAAATCAATTGTAGTAGTGAGCACTTCTTGAGATTTGGAACTACCCATAAGTATAAGAGGAATCTAGAACGCCTCTACAAAAAGCCATTTGTGAAGGTGTACTTGCCTATTATTGATGGAGAGGTTGCACATGTCCCTTGAGCAACTGTTCATCCACCTCGGTGTGCCATACTTGCTGCTAGGGCAAGTTGGCGAATGCACCCAAGTCATTTCTCTTTAGCATCTTTGTAGTCTCTAGTTGCTCGATGAAGGTGAGGAGCCGACATCTCAGAATAATTTTGTGATATCAGTAAATCATTCCTTGCATTCAAAAGAAGAACGGGGAGGTGAATAAGCAATAGCAAAAGCTAGAGTGGAAATGATGGAAACATGGAAGATCATAAGGGAAACGAAAAGATGTGGAAGAAGATGATGTCATAAAGATCTTGAATGTCCTAAAAAAACATGGTAGAAAAGTTTGAAGTGCTCTTTGGAACCATATGCAACTAGCCATTGGTAGAGATGCATTGTCGAAATTATTGATGTATGTGATGCTTTAGCTAGAGTATTCTCTATGTCTACCCCATGATCACTCCTAGCTAGGAGAATATCATGACTTGGCACTTGAGCTTCCTATTGTCCTCTAGCTGAGTATTTAGTTGAGCACCAATAGAATTTGAATGGTTGTTGTAAACAAAAAGCACAAACCTCAACAAAGCATTCAAAAGAACCAAAGCAACTAAGAGAAAGCAAAGTAACCAATGAAGATCTACTATCCTAGAAAAGAAGAGACAAGGATATAGAAAAGCCCATTAAAGTAATCATATATAGCACCAAAGAAGTGCATCAACAAAAAATCGCAAGCAAATAAAAGCTCTTAGATGCATGTGCAGGAGGTGATGCTAAAGAAATTAGATGTCATAGTAGTGGTCTTCCATTCATGAAAGATTGTACTCAATGGAGTGTAAAGTGTATCAATTTGATCTAAGGACTTTTACTATAAAATTGAGCCATCTACATTCTCCACTTCAATTTGTTGCCTTCCTTCCTTCTCAAGTACCAATAAGCAATGAGAAAATCAATACATGGATGTATTGCTTGTCTATCAACTCAATCTATGTCCACTTTGAATGAAATTGTTAATTCACAAGGTAACCAATTATAGAATAAGATGGTGGTTCAAATGTCTCTATGCACAACTAATAGTAGTTGAAGCAATTCAAGACAGGATGGATGCAAAATTACAAAGGAATTGTAGGATCAAGAGGAGAGAAAGAAGGCTACAAGTGCTACAGTTTGGCTATTACATATCACTGACTAGTATGCAGATGAAGATCTTGACAATACTATACCATGCATTACATGGCCCTCCTATTTGTTGGAATTTATTGACAAAGCAAAAAGCAAGTAGATTGAGAGTTCAGCTCATGCGAGAAGAGAAACTAAATTAGTTTGCTAAGCTAATAAATTGAAAGGCATAACAATATGGATGTCCAAAAATCTCACTCTAGCTCAACCCAAGCAGTTTGAGAGTTCAGTTCACACAAGAAGAGAAATTGAATTTGCTTGCTAAGCTAATAAATTTAAAGGCATAATAATATGGATCTCCAATTATCTCAACCTAGCTCAACTCAAGTAGAGGCTAGCTCAATTTAAAAGATATGGGGTGTTAGAAAAGCAAGAAAATGCATAGTATATAGAGAAGGCCACACAATCATTAAAGACCTCAAAACCAAACTAAAGGACACCCCCCCATGAGATATGTACGTAAAAAAGCAGAGAACTATAGCTCTACTATGCAAAAGCAAAGGACAATCACTCCATAAAACTGATGTAAAAGAAGTAAGAAAAGAGAATGATAGCTCCAATATGGAGTGATTGGAGGCCACAAGTGGCAAGAAGGTGATGAGTCTTGAGGGAGGGATTTTTGCAGGGGGGCAAGCCACGTAAGCAAAGGAAGCTCTTCATCTTCCCAAAGGTCAGTTTTATATGTGCAGAACAGCGCAATGCCTTTGTCAACGCACAGAGGGAGAAGAACAGAGACGCATATCTGGTTGCGGAACGCACATTATTTCCACTTTTTCCGTTGTGAGGGCACATAAATGAGCGAGAAAGGGTCGTGAAACAATGAGAAAACCAGCTTTATTCTGCATAAGCTCTCAAGGCGCACAAGAAACTGAAGGGCGATGATTTCCACCGTTTGAAACAAAATAAAACATTGCATTCCGGTTCGAAGCGAAGCCCAATACTTCTTCAAATCTTTTAAAACAAATGGCTGCTGGAGCGTAAGCAACGTAGAAATCTCCTAGCGAATTTACTAGCAGCAGTTTGAGCCAGACGACCCACTTTGACCCCATTGTGGTTGTGCAACGTCCTTGTGCAGCGTCCTGTCTGCGTCCTGGAGGGAGGAGAAAAGAGTGAATGTCAGAAACCAGCAAGAGCTTTGATTGCGGGGGTGGTGCAAGGGGTAAGAATCGACATACGTGTACAACACCATTGTGCGACTGGTGAAGAGTGCGAGGGGAGGAGGAGTGATGGGCGTCTGCAAGGTGGAGGGCTACAAAAAGTGAGATGAGATACAAGAAAAGAGACGATGATTTGCAATTACAAGAAACGAAAGAAGCGTGAAGAGAGAGAGTGCGAGTTTGTGGAGCAAGCACCGGGAGGGCTTGCGTGAGAGGGGAGATGGAGGTGGGCGAAGAGGAGGAGGAAGACAAGAGCGAGGGCGACCACAACTCTCATGGTGGGTGATTTAGAAATTTTGACTTCAAGGATTTTCTTCAGGAATGTAATGGCAACATTTCATACAAGCAACCTCAATTTATACAAGTCCTTGCACACATTCTATTGCTTACCAAGTGTTTCCACAATATTTTATTACTCAACCACCTCCAAGCTCAATTATTCAACATTCAACATTCTCGTGCTTACCCCTCTTCATATCATAGAATATTTAAAGAAGGCCTCTTTTAAACATTCTAGTCCTTACCACTCTTCACACACTATTTCCTTACTCAAAAACCTCTCAAGCTCTCAATTATTTGGCATCCAACTTTCTCATGCTTACCACTCTTCACACAATATTAATCTATTCAAAAACCTCCAAGTCGTAAAAGTGGAGATGAATTCGGAGGTTGTGAGTATCTTATTCGAAAACCTCCACTTGCCTAGCTTTTGGTTTTAATACTTAAATTTTATGCATTATTTGACTAGATTTTCACTTGTGAAAACCAATTATTTGCAAGAGTAAAATAAAGCTTATCAAATTAGAAAATCTCTTTTTTGCTAGGATTGAGTGGCACTACATTTGTTTGACCTTGGCATGCACGTACTTCCGCAGTTGTACCTAAGTTTCCTATTCCATATATGTCAATGATGGCATCAAATTTCCAAATAAGAAATTTCTTATTTCGTGTGATTTTTCAATGCTCGTATCACCTGCACAAAGAAGGTTAACATCATTCATATTCAATGCTATTAGTAATATGAATCCATATTCCATGCTACTAGTGATATTGAGCTTTGTATAATTGGGCCAGATCCGCAAATACACACGCACAACTCCCAATTCATTGTATCAAATATTCTATTAAAGGCCCAAGGCCTAACTCACTCACCCTCACATATTAACTAACCTTACACACTGACGTAGGGCACAACTTGTGAATAAAGTGTTCACACACATACACACATAGACATACTTTATAATAAAATATACAATAAAAAAAGCCTAGGACCTAAGTCAGTCCCACTCACATATCAACTAACCTCACACACAAACCTTTCACTTTCTTGATTGAAGTGGGCTAACCTTACACACGGACCCTACACTTTCCTTCACATCACCCAATTTAACCAACCCAAAAATGACTCCCTTGATCTCTTCAAGAAGTTTGCTTAAGATACAAAACAAGACAAAACATTGCTTTCTTAATCTATCATCAACCGCTGGAACATATAGGCAAAAAGCAAATATCAACATCCACCTACAAAGAGCTCTTTCATGACTCCTCATTCAAGGAGTGAAGTAAAAAGACAAGGGAGCATGAAAGCTGAAAGGCAGTACCTCAATCCGTTGGGATGACAATTATCTAGGAGGATCACAATATGCATTGAGAAATGTAAAAAGAGTTTAGGGGGAGAAGAGAGAGAGAGAGAGAGAGAGAAAGAGAGAGATTCTTTCAAAAGCTACAAGTTACTGGAAATAAAAATAAGCAATCAATTAAGACACATCAAAAGAAACATATTTAGCTAACAAAAGTATGTTAAAAAACAAAAGACATATAGAATACCATACTAAATCAATTCTAAGACCTCTCTAAGGCATTGCCCTCCCGTGAGATTGTGAGCTGGTTACAAGACTCAATAGCAAAATAGCACGAAAGATTTCTCTCACTTGATTAAGGTCTAAAGCAATTAGAGGCTACCATAAGCTCTATACTTCTAAAAGCGGGTTCCCTTGGACACTTGTGTTTTTTGTATGGTCTCCATTGGCAATTGAACCATCCATTCCAACAAGTGTGAGATGTGAAGGTTCACATGGAGAAACGTAGTCCTATACTCATGGGATCGTTTTTTATGCTAGAAATTGCTTGCAAGGCAAGTTACATGGGCTTGCTTGCTCCTAAGCACTAGGAGCAAATGTAAAGTCAACAAAGTCCATAAGATGGCCCCACTTTAAGTTGGTTGTAGAGTTTCCCTTTAAAATTTTTTTATTGGTTGCTAGAATACACTTTCAACTTTCTTGTTTTTTAATGCTTTGAAGCAACCTTCTATGCCATTGACATAGTCGTTGCACCTCCCTCCCATGAATGCTAACCTAACTACTCTTTAGCAATCCTTATAAAATGTGACATCTTGACAATAAATAATGGGATCCCCAAAATGTTAATAGCACAATTTCCAAAGACCCAAAAGGTTTTTTGAATCCTTTTCCAACTATGGTTCTTGTAATCTATGCTCCTCATTACAGTAGAAAGTGAATCCCTTATTGCCCCTCCTTAGAATCCCCAAAAAGAGTATTTTTGGAACTCATCTTTCCTTTATTTTTCTTAAATTACATGGTGTTGATTTCAAGAATTTCTCTAAAAATATTGCATTCATGAGTATGCATTGAAGTTAGTAGGACCAATTCATATTGCAAACAATATAATATGAAAACTTTGGCCTCAAATCCTTTATTATTACATATTTTCAATTTGATTTCACTACAATTTAATTATGTTCAATGTCTTGTAGATATTGCATTGAAATTTTATCTTTTTGCATGACCTCATATACAAAATTATGATAGTACATAGATTGTATTTGTATTGTCAATGACCTCATTTCACATGCATATACAATCATTCTTTCCTTTATTTAAGGTCATTTAGAAATCTCCAACATAATAAGTTCCATTATTACATATGATAGGTTGTGTTGTGCAATGGCAAGGGGACCCGTTGTGCCATACAAATCATGTAGAGATTTTGGACATCTCAAGGACATCAATCTATGAACAACTTTGATCACATAAAAGAAATTTGACCCTAGCATGTGTGTAGTGGAATCAAGTGCATTACAACATGTGTTGCAAACATGATTGGTTCAAGACAATTGATCTAGGTGAGGGAGATTCTTTCAATTCCCAAGAATCTATTATTAGTCCCACAATGTGTTGATCAAAATATTTGGGTCCTCTTTGATGTCAAGAGTGTGATCTTATTCACTCATGAAGGAAACATTGGACATCAATTGAGACATGTCATTTTATAAAAGTTGTCAGTCACACCCCTTAGACTCACAATTTTGGTCCAAAAAAAGAGAAATTTTGAAACACATTTTTCTCAAGCTACATGGCATCAATCTTAGCAATTTCTGAAGATGCATTCATGAGTACATATTGGAGTTAATATGACCAATAGGTACTTCATATTGCCAACAAGCTATGGAAAAGTTGGCTTTAAGTTCTTTATTATTGCCTACATTTCTCCTAGATTTCCAATTTGGTTATACTAGACTTCACTTGTATTTGCTTTTTTTGTAGATATCATATTGTAGATATTGCTCGGGTGCTTTCTACGTTGTGTTATCGACTTCTCTTTCCAAGATATTTTTTTGAAATCCTCTTCATTGTTGCTGTAATTCCAAAAAAAAAGGTTTCAAATCCTTTATCATTTCCCACATTTTAAATTTTACTATACTAGAATTCACTTATATATGCTTATTTTGTAGATATTGCATTCATTTTTCTATCTTTGCATGTGCTCATATACAAAATTATGAAACTTCATAAATTGTGTTCATATTAACATTGATCTCATTCCACATACATATAGAGTCCCTTTTTCATTTATTATTCTTCAATAAGGTCTTTCATAAAAATACAGAATAGTAAGCTATCAAGCAAAAAAGTAGAAATTTATAAAACAAATAAACACCAAGTATAGTTGGGATATAAAATCATAAAATAATACAAATAAACACCAAGTATAGAAGTGGCATGCACATGCCTAGAAATCACATAACAAATAAATCCCTTGAACGCTCATGAATATATATTTCAAAATTAAGTGAGCATGAATATATGCTTCAAGATATGAGTACAAAAAATCCCCTTGAGGGAGAATGCATGTATAAGACCACAAGATCAAATGAAGAAATCCAAAAAAAGGTATAGAAATTCATACTGAATACAACGGGTTTCCTCAATCTACATTACTCTTAGGGTCTAGATCTATCGCAATATTGCCTCCACTCTAGATGACTTGTCTCTCCAAAGCTATCATTTGGGTTAGGCTACATGCAACATGCATGGCAAAGTCTATTAATTACACTAGCATTCTATACCTTGAAGGAATCAAGTTATATTACAAAAGTAAAAGTGGGCAAAGACTTAACTCAAACGTAGTTTCACCCTAATTAAATTGCACTCCCTTGCTCTCAAGCTTGTCATGAGAATTATGTGCATAAGCGTAGTCAAACAACAAAGATAAATTGAAAGACTTGCATCAAAAAAAATTCATTAACTATAACTAATAAAGATACAAAGTATTTTGTGAAGCAACCCTTTCCGCTCCAAAGGTGAGAAGGTCCAACCTTTTATTATTGGGCATGTGTTGCCTTTTGCTTTTGGCTCCACCTCTTAGGGTCTCTTTTGAGCTCTTCATTTTCTAAACTCTTCCTTTACCAAAAACCAATCCTCAAAGCAAGTGATCTAGTATCCTATTATTTCCCAAAAGAAGATCAAGATTTTTTGTGGTTTTGACCACACATTAAGATAACTCATCATTGATTAAGATTAGTGGTTAGTTGATATGAAGGGAAGAATTCTTATTGCTAAATAAAAGTTGATAGCCTTAGAAATTTTGGAGGTAGGGATATTGCTGACTATGTGTAGCCAAAAGAGGAGTTGGGTTGTTTGGTTATATATGACCTTAAATACCTAAGGGTAGATTTATAATGATCACACTCCACTCAATGTGAGCTACACCCTTCACATATGTTTGGGATTGGAGCATCCTTCATCCCATTTGAAAATCATGAAACATATGTGAAGGGTGTATCTTGCATTGACTGGAGTGTCATCATTAGAAATCCACCCTTAGGTATTTAAGGTAGTATTATCCATCATTATCATGGAATACTTATTTTCTCCTCTTTTTCCAACTTCTTCTTTTATTCTTCCATGAGAAGAGAAGAGGAGAAAATTTATGAAAAGAGAAAGGAGAGGACTTGTTTGTCTAGTTTGCATGAAAAGAGAAAAGGAGAGAAGATCAGAGAGGTAGGCACATGAAAAAATTGGAATTTAACTCCTCTGCAAAAACTACATTCTCTTTTGAGGAAAAAAGAATGGAAATCCTAAGTATGTTTTCTTTACAAATTATAAATGCCAAAAATTTGCAACTTTTGAAGTATATGTCTATGTGTTTGACCCATTGTGCTCAAGACCATATTTGCTTAGTTTTCAAATCGACCCAAGGTTGACGTCTATTCTTTAGCCATTGTGCTCATCACCACATCATCTTAAGTTTTCAATCATGCCAAGGCCAATTTGTAATGTTTGGCCATTGTGGTCATCTCCACATGTTATCATTTTTCAAATTGACCCAATATTACAATTTTCAAAATGTGTGTGTGTGTGTGCATGTGCGACATGTGCACATGCAATATGTGCATACATGCGCATGCATGTGCACATGCTTGTGTGTGATACATTGTGAATCACATGTTCTTAATTTTTAAATTGACCGAGGATGATACCCCAAGAATACCATATGGCAACATTTATCCCTCCTTGTCAACCTTCCAACAAAAGGCCAATCATGTGGGAATATGGATATTTTCAAAGTAAATTTCCCATCCCTAAAGGAGCTCCTCCTTGTAGAAATTGCTCAAAGATGAAGGATCATTACATGAAGGATTTCTTAAAAGTGCAAAGACAAATAGCCACACAATCTCTCCTCAACACCCCTAGTCTATCCAACCCTTTTGCCAATTATGTCGGAGATCTCGAGTCCCCCTTCAGGAGACAACATTAGAAGCCAAGATAGGGCACATTAAGCCTCCAGCCATTCATATCTTACGTCCTCAATACTTTTCCAATTAGTGGTAGAGAACTATTATAGGGAGCCGCAAAACTTTAGGAAACTCCTTCTCTCCCTCTAGACCCATTCTTGGGGAATTGGCCAAAAATTAAGGACCACAAGAGAATGAGCTTACTCATAGAGAGAAGGTCCCTCCCCAACCCACCATGGGATGGGATATGAACACAATGCTCAATGCAAGATTTCAAAAAAAGAAGGCTAGCTCAAGGAGAGGAGTGGCTAGCTCAAGAGGAGGAAAGGTGTGATATGGAATTGTCCCTCACCAATACTCAAGTGCAGATTTTTCTTTCCAAGATTTATGCACCAGTTTTGCTAAGAAATGGGACATAGTAGTAGTGTTGTGAGAAAAACAAGCAAGCTAAGAAGGGAAATGGTCTCTTTTTACCCAATGAGACTCAAGAAAGTGTACGGTTTTCTCCATAGGACCAAAGGTGGAAGATGTTGATGCACCCAAATTGATGTTTAATTTGGAATAGGTTCACATCAATAGGAGTTATTGTGGATGGGAAATATAGGGTGAAGGACTCCCTGAAGAGACCAAGGAGCAGATTGGGCTCTCCATCACTGATACATCTCCTTTGTTCTTAGGCTTAAAGATCAATGAACAATGATACCCCTAGCACCCTACCATACACACCAATATCGATGCTCTTACTTTAGTTTTCTTTTCCAAGGTTGTACTATCGGTAATAGTGCCACAATTACATTCATTAAAAAAACCATCACTAATTTGGTCTATACTAATGTTTTTATTAGTGTCATAAATCATTCTAATAGCATCAATATTAAGGTCCATATAAGCATTAATAAAGCTACTAGAAAATTTGCAAGCACTTAAACCATTGACAATTTTAGATAGTGTGGGGTTTCACCTTGCATCTTGTAATAATGAAATCAAATACTAATGGTTACACAACCAAACATAGTTTCTATCAATGTTGTCTCCAAATTCTTACACAAAAAACAATAGTTCCTATCAAATTTGTCTCCACTATTTAATCAATTGAAGCCTAACTAAAATATTCCTCTTAATATTATTGCTCATCTTATTGATCATGGATAGGTCTTGCACATCTTCAACATGTAAATCTAGCTCGCCTAAGTCAAGTATCTCTCCTCTATCTCTAAAGAAATCAAACTATCTTCACATTCCAAAACTCTTGTAGAAGGTGTTTTGGAAGTGGTAGCCTCTAACACACTTATTTCTTGATGTTCTAGTTCATGCTCCACTTCCACATATTCAAATACATGTTGGTTTCTAGGTGCAACTTGAACCACAAACCACCATTGGTTGTCCACATGCAACCTTTTGTGTGCAAACTCAACAAAGTTCAAAGACTACCTGACTCTATTTTGTCGCCATTGGAGCCATGCACCAGAGCTCAAAATCATGGGCCATGTCTCGCTAGGGATGATTAGAGTAGGAAATTGGTTTGGCAATATATTTGTTGATGGAAGAACCCAATCATGATGGATTTTCTACCTCTTACTTACTCTTGCCACGATGGAAAAGAGTCATCGTGTGACTAAGTTTTTCCATCAATAGATATTGCCAAACCATTTGCCTATTACAATCAACCCTGATAGTACACCCATAATTTATGTGAGGACATGCTATGTTTCCGTTGGGCCCTCAGTTTAAGGAGATCATTTGATATTTTTGAAGTCATTAACGCAAGCTTGTGGAATCCAAATTGGAAGTATTGTTTTGAAATTTTTCTCAAGGTTTTTTTCATTGGAAATATTGATTCTAACAAATTTCTAGATAGCTTATTGATGGAAATAGCAATGGAACAAAGCAATAGGACCAATTCAAACCATTAGCCTTCATCTTATGCATGTTTTGTGATTTGTAAGATTTTGTGGTATAATGTAATGGGTCTAGCGTTCTTCTTGTAGATGTCTTCAAGCTCATCAGTATCCAAAGACACTATGGGTAGAGGGAGACTTTATCAATGGGTCTTGTGTGGTTGTGTGCAATGCAAAGGTCTTATAAGGAGACTATGCATCATAACAATGACACACATAAAGTGACATGGTCACTTCTAGATTTTACCTAAGGTTGTGCTGGATGATGAAGCACAAATTCCATTTTTTCTATGTTTGCAATCACTATGGGCAATGCTTTCTTGTATGTGACCTTTTCAAGATGATTTAATAAATTCTTTTCAGTAGGGTGATGGACTTATTCTGGGAAGTTTGAGAGCACACCCATTGCATAATCATCCTCAAGATTCAATTTTGTCCTAGTAATATTGAAATGCTCTAAAAGGGAAGATCGAGATCTAAAAGAGCAATAGATAGACGCATTGAATAGGAGGATGCCCTAAATGAAGATGAGATAATGTAGGACATGATAGGCACTACTTTTATCCTCTTTCACCCAAAGATGAAAGAGATGCAAATGTCGAAGTGATTGGGAAGGATTGAGTCCTTGACCATAACATGAGTCCTGAGGAGGATAGATTATGATGTGAAGCAAGCACCATGTTATATGAAGGAGCAAGCCACTCTCATCTTGCAACTGTTCTTCTAATCTTAAGCCACTTATTGATGGTCCCTCTTTCAGTAAGATTTTTAAGTGACTTTAATAAATAGTTTCATTGTTTGTACCTCCAATTTGATGATTTTGAAATACTTACAATGAATCCATGTCTTGGTATGCTTCAAAAACTACTACCAAAATTGAATACAATTTTGGACTCAAAAAAGGATGCAAAGAAAATAGTTGCATCATTAGGAATGGATTACAAGATAGTCCGTGCATGCACCAATGATTGCATTCTTTATAGAGGAATGTACAATTTTGGTCTCAAAAAAGGATGCAAAGAAAATAGTTGCATCATTAGGAATGGATTACAAGACAGTTTGTATATGCACCAATGATTGCATCCTTTATAGAGGAACATATGAATACTCTAGAACTTGTCCACAATGTGGTGAATCTTGATATAGAGCAAGGCACACAAGGAGATAAGATTCCTAGAAAGGCACTACACACACATTCCCATCTTAACACACATATCACACCTATTTTGCTCTGTAGATCAGTGGTGGTTGGAGTTATGGATTGGGATTCTTGCAACTACTCCATGGATGGAATATTAAGGATCCCATCCAATCAAAAGGATTGTAGACATGTCAAAAAGAATTGGCCACAATTTAGGCCTAAGCCTTGACATCTGTGTCTTGGATTGGCTATGGATAGTATTAATCCATTGGAGCATTTCCACAATGGTCCACATGGCCAGAGGTGGTCACAATCTACGATATCCCTTCTTGCTTGACCATAAAGTAGGGGCATCCAATGTTGGCACTCATTGTGCCAAGCAAGCATACAGTGAAGAACATGGAGGTGTATCTAGACCCTTTGTTAAATGGGTTACAAATTTTATGGAATGGCATGAGGTTTATGATATTACAAAGCCTTAAGGACAATTTCCCTTTTTAGTAAAAGGCATTTTGATGTGGACAATGCATGATTGTATGGACCTTTCTTGATTGCTCAGGTATAAGAATTCTCTTCTAGCATCTCAACTGACCTAAATCAAAATGCGGTTGATTGTGTTTTCTTTCACTTCTAAGATAACAGAAGAAACACAAGTGGCTTCTTCCTATGGACTAGACCCATATTTTGGCAATGAAGAACTAGATCCTATTCCTCCAATCATGAAATTCAGAGATTGGGAGTGACTTTAGCAAATCCAAATGTCCAAATACATCCATCTAGCATGCAACATCTTTCCATATTTTACTTTCTTCCTTATTGGAGGCATTGTAAAGTCGCATATCTATTGGAACCAATGCATGTATTCAAAAGTGTGATAAAAAGTATATGGAAGCATATGATTGGGGAGAGAGACAACCTCAAAGTACAAAAGGACTTGAGAGACATGAAAACAAAAAGGACCTTATGGACAAAACAAAGAGGCAATAAGGTGATTTTACCAAAGTCACCATGAGTTTTGGAAAAGAAAGATTAGAGTTATGTGAAGAGTGTGATTGCAGGTATGAAAACCCTAATCGGGTATATGCAATACTTGAAGGGTTTCTTTACTTTGAATGGAAAACTAAGTGGGCTCAAGTCACATGATTGGCTCATAATTATTTTGGATTGAATTCAAAACTTTTTTAGACACTTACTTTAAATTTATTGACACATTATTGTTACAATAGTATGCACTTCCTCTTGCTTTGCGAGGATGTAGTACTAAAGATGCACCATATGCCATCAACAAGCTCAAAACATTTGTAAGGCCATGTCAGAGGATATACTGTGTATGCCTAATTTCCCTTCTCATTGCAAAAGTTAGTTGTAATGTCCCTTCTCATTATGCAGGTGGATATCTAAAAAAAAGATCAAGAAATCGGACATGGGAACTATTGCAATCAAAGCCATATGCTTGATTGAAAAGGATTTTCCAACAACTCTTATGGACATCCAATCGCATCTATTTATGCACTTGGCAGATGAAGTGGTATATGTAGGGACTATGCATAGCCAATGGATGTTTCTCTTGGAATGGTTTATGAAGGTGTTGAAAGCATATGTAAGGCAAAAAGCTAGACCAAAGGGCAGCATGGCAAAAGGATGGCTGGTGTAAGAGTCAATATTTAAGGTTACAGTTGGTGTAACGAAGGCTAGTGTAAGGATGGCTGGTGTAAGGATGGCTAGTGGCTCTTCAACGAGGCCAATTTTGAGGCATGTTAGAGGAGGTTGAGTTCAAGGAAGGAAGGTTCCTAGCATTTGGTTGAGACAGGATCCGTAGTTTGAGAAAGTAAGGTTGCAAGCCAAAGATACCAAGGAGGCTGATCATGAATTATAGGCCCAAACGCTGCAAGCCTTTGGTAGAGAGGATGCATAGTTTCAGCCAGGAAGGTTGCAAGCTAGAGGAAAAGAGGAGGCCGATGCAGGCTAGAAGGTTGCAAGATAGAGGTAGCAATGAGGCCAAGTTCTGAGGCCAAGTTCAAGGATGGAAGGTTGCAAGAAGGCAGAGAGGACAACAACATAATGGGAAGAGAAAGAGGGGATGGGATAGAAATGAAAAGCCTTGAACATCACAATATATGCATAGCTCCTTGTTTTCAACCACTCATCATGCAAATGAATCCTAATGGGTATGATACTTTGCATAGTCATAAATCTACTTAGTTTACGTCCCATGAATGCAAAGTCTTCCACCCATCGTGTCTCATTTGCATGGTTGACATTGCATATTTCCTTGTTTTCAACCATACATCATGCATGAGTGTTCAAAAATATGCATTGGTGTGATTTTGGTGTATGTGCATGGCTATGATCTATATGATACTTTGCATAGGCCATACAGCTTCTTAGTTTAAGGCCTTTTCAAAGTATCATACCCATCAAGTCTCATTTACATGGTTGAAAATTCATATTTTCTTGTTTTCAACCATGCATCATGCATGAGTATTGGAAAATATGCATTGGTGTACTTCTTGCATAAGTACATGGATTTGATTGGGTATAATACTTTGCATAGGACTTAAACCTACTTATTTTAATTCCTATAAAAAAGTTCCTATAAAAAAGTTCATAATCCATCAAGTCTCATTTGTATGAATGGAAATGCATTTTTCCAACATAGTCCCACCCATGCAAGCAAAGCCTGATGGGTATGATACTTTGCAGAAGCCTCAAAACTACTTAGTTTAAGGCTTATGCAAAGTATCATACCCATTAGAACCACACACCGAGGGCCCAAAGCACCGATGCATATTTTTTAACACTCATGCATGATGACTGTTGAAAACAAGGAAATATGCATTTCTAACCATGAAAATGAGACCCGATGGGTATGATACTTTGCATACGCCTTAAACTAAGTAGGTTTAAGGCCTATGCAAGGTATCATACCCATTAGATCCATGCACATGGCCAAAAGCACACTGATGTGTATTTTTCAACACTTAAGGCCTATGCAAAGTATCATACACACATCAAATCCATGCAAAAGCACACCAATGCATATTTTTCAACACTCATGGATGATGTATAGTTTTAAACAAGAAAAATGGAAGCAACAACTCCTTCAAGATAAAGGATATTTCAATGACTCCTAAGCTAAATTTTGAAAATTGACCAAAGTTGAAATGCATTCCCAACCCTGCAAATGAGACCTAATGTGTATTATACTCTGTGCAATAATTTTATAGGACTTAAAACTACTTAGTTTAATTCCTATGCAAAGTATCATATTGATTGGGTCTCATGCTTGAGAATGCATATTTCCTTGTTTTCAACCATGCATCATGCATGAGTGTTGAAAAATATGCATCAATGTGCTTTTGACAATGTGTGTGGCTCTAATGGGTATGATACCTTGCATGGACCTTAAAGATACTTAGTTTAAGGCCTTTTCAAAGTATCATAATATGAAATTAAATTTTGGTATCTTTTATAGGATATTGGTTATGTATGTTTGATAAGATTGTGAGGATCAAGTAGTAGCCTAGTTGCTATCATTTTATTTTCATTTTCTAAGATATTGTAAGGGATTAAGAGGATGAGTGCAATGGATCATTGTAAATCCCATGTGTAGGAATGATAAATACCTTGGTATGGAGTGAGAGTTATTTTATATGAGATATAATGGGATTTTTAGAAAATAGGAAGAGAGTCAAATAAGAAGGTAGGTCTCATGTCCATGTGTGCTCAATAATGTAAGAGAGATCACATGCCAAGTGATTAGAAGGCATGTGGAGGAGTTTGGTGTCAAGAGGAATCCTTCTAAATATGGAACATAGAGGATGTGGACATATGGAAAAGAGAGCATCCCTATGGGTTCCATGTGGGAAGACTCTTGAGTTTCTTAATATTTTAAGAGTCATGAGTATCTTGTGATGGGACAAATGTCCAAAAAGGACATGGATGGTGACACACTGGCTTATATGATTGATGGGGAAAGGAAACTACAAGCAGCAATTGTAAATGGGTAAAGGAGGGTGACAAAGTGTCTATAAAAGGACCCCTCCTCTCCTTTTTTTAACAAGCCTTCCCACCATTAGGCAACATGCTACTATAGCACCTCAAGCCTCTTCCATGAGGCTTCTTTTTCCATCTTGTAGATGTTCTCTTGTATAGACTTTTGGAATCTACTTCTCTTTAGTTTCTTCTTCCATGAGTAGCCTTGGGGCTCTCTCTCTCTCTCTCTCTCTCTCTCTCTCTCTCTCTCTCTCTCTCTCTCTCTCTCTCTCTCTCTCTCTTGAATGTATGAAGCCCTATTGATATGAGATCAATGAGTTTTAGTTTCCTCTCCCATGGAAATAGAGATCCCTACATGTCATTTTCTTTATTTTTCCACTCTTATCTCTTGAACTCTCTAATTTCCTTTGGGGACTTGTGGAGTCGAACACGATGGAGAGACAATAAATGAGTGCGAGTGAGAGTTATCATCTGGACGTATGATGCATGTAAGTTTCTTACCTCTTGACGTAATCAAGTAATTATTTGTGGCAATTACACTATAAAATAGATGCATCTTCATTGTTTTAATGATGCTCTTTTGCAATATAAAAAGTACAGTGCATTATGGTCATATGGACGACATTTTTGCGTGGAACGCATCGATTCAAAGAGAGTCACATATGATTGTGGAGTCATGGCTAACTTCACACAAGATAGCCGAGCAAGTGCTTCACCAATCTTCTCTCCTCACAATTGGATTATTGTGGAACCATATGCAAAATCTATGAAATTGATTTCAGATGATTTAGTATTTTCATTCTTGATGTAAAATGGTTTAGAACTATTTACAACGGTCCCCATGCGACAATGAGCATGGGGGAAGGGGCATAAGACGGCATGGGGGAAGGGGCATAAGACGGCATGGGAGAAGGGCCTCGGCTGTGTAGCCGGCTGGGTTGTGTTGACTCCGCTGGGGTAATCTCAGGTGGTGTGGGGTTAGGGTGGTTTGGAGTCTGTAGTGCCGACTCCTGGGGGTGTTTAGAGTACTCGTCATATACCCATATAACTCCGCAAGACTGGGAGGGTGCCCTAAAAGGTTATATAAGTCCCTAAAAATAGACTCCCGAAGATCAGGTGAGCCCGAAGAGCTTCCTGGCCACATGATGAACTGGAAAAAAGAAAAAAAGACGATTACTGATGAGCTGAGAAGAAAGGGGAATGGAAAAGATTACTGTCGGAGCGCGTCTATAGACGCATTTGAGAAGCACGTCTATTTTCACATATAACGGCGCGTCTATAGATGCGGTTGTCTGTGTCTGCAAACAGGCTAGACGCGTGTCTAGACGCGCCTGTAGATGCGGTTTTAGACACGCTCTGAGACGTGTCTATAGACGCGCTCCGACAGATGGACTATTCTAAAAAGTAGAAAAGGACATGCGCCCGACACAAAAACGTAACACTGATACCAAAATCATGCGTTTCTTAGATACGACAAAGGACAAATCCAAAGAGAGCAACTTTCAAAAAAGATCAACCATAAAAAGACTTACCTTGGATAGAGGTATGGAAGCTTCTTCTCCTTTTTCAAAGTTGCTTCTCTTCCTTGTTCACCCTCTTCTCCTTTAAGCCTAGAAGTAAGTGTGGGTGCCTTCCTCTTAAGTGTAAGCTTGGAAGTAAGTGTGGGTGCCTTCCTCTTAAGTGTCGAAACTGTGGATTTGCTAATAGCAAAGCAAGCAAGCCATGTGAAGTATAAGTAATGTGAAGAAAAGCAAAGCAAGCGCGCTAAAAGCAGATTTAAAAACCGCATCTATAAGCGTGTCTAATAGCACATCTATACACGCATCTAAATACGCATATAATTGTGTGTCTAGATACATAGATCAGACGCAATTTTAGACGCGCTTGTAGATGCGCACCACAGAACAGACATGCGCGGTTTTAGACGTGCCACAGAGTTTTAAAATTAAATATTTGAAGAAAAGCAATTTTTTTTGGGTTGTTTGTTTGTAGGATGTCTTCATCTTCAACAGGTAGCTCTGGTGAGTGGTGGCTATAACAAAGCTTAGATTTGGGATAATGGAGTCACCAAATGCTTTATTATTGCAGTTGTAGTAGTTTAGACAAGGGGAGGGTGAGAAGGTCCCTACATTGGCAATCTAATATGAAGCTTTGTGGACAAAATATGAAAGGCATCTTCATCACTAACCCCTCAAAGTATTTATGGGATGGAGCACACACATAAAGATGAGTAGACTTGTGATGGGTTTAGAGCCTCATATTCTCTTAAAAGTTGTAAAGATCCAACATCATACATGGAGGCACTCCGCATTGTAATTAAGAAAGATAATTCTCTACAAACCAAATCTTTATTGATGTCTCCTTCAACCTCATCAAGTTTATCCTCTCAAGTGAATATAATGGTGACTCCTAAGGTACCAAGATCCTCTGAGTTAAATCATTATCTTTCCAAGTTGATGGATGAGTTTCCCAATTTAAATTTGCATTTGGTTAATGCATGACTTCTGAAAGGTCTTAGAAGTGAGGAGAGTCCTCAAAATATAATTGGGATCATAAGCTATGAATGCCATGAAAAGGGGCACAATTGCACTAAGTATCCTAGGATAAAGTAGAAAGAAGAAAAGACATTAGAAATGATGGACAAAATTTCCTTACAAGAAAAACAAAAAAGTATCATAATCAAAGGAAAAGAACACAAGAAAGAAAAGGTTCAAAAGTAAGGTCTTGAATCTCGAAGAAAAACATAGTAAATATGTGTCTTTTATCCCTAAAAGGATAAAACGCCTTTGAAAGAGGATGATATAATGTGTTTTGGGAAAGAGATCATCGAGTAGCCCATAGTTGTGAAAGCCATCCCAACACAAGATAAATCCTTAACTAGGTTTAGATCTTCCTCTCTTGAACTTCGTAATGCAGAGTCAAAATAGGGGAGTAAAAAATTCATTAATTGCCATGCTTGGGTAAGGATACCACTACTTCCATTCCATTATATGATGTTTCACCTCCTACCAAACATGTGTTTGGTAAGCCTCTAAAAGAGAGTAAAAGGCAAAAAATGTTTCTTTCTCATTCATGGCCAGTGCATCAAATCATATGGATAAAAAAGGTGATATTGTCCTATATTTTTAGCCCATTTTCACATATTCAAGCCAGAGGTAGGGACAAATGAGGTCAACTTGGGAATTAAGTGTGTAAGGTGTTTAGCCATGATGTGTTTGATATTATGAGAATTTCATGTAAGCATCAACATCCAAATTTGCCTTATTGTAACTACCCAATATAGTCTTGTACAATTCATTAGCCTTTCTAGCCATTTTTATAGATTCAATTAGATGGAGGCAAGAAAAAGGAGGTTGAATTAGAAAATCATTGTCCAACCGCTCATATATGTAACGTTTGACATTGTGAAAAGTCTGTTCAAGCATAAACTCTCATTTTTATCATTTGTAACCACCAATATATTCTATATCAGAGGTGTAACAAATATCTCTGCTATGTATCTCATATCCATGCACAATTTTTGTCATGTTTCTTTGACAAATATACATAACTAATTCGTCTCTATATGGCAATACTCGTTTAGTGATTCTTAAATATGGATGGTTCAACACTTCTCAAATATAGATGTTTACCTATTTTGCCTAAGTAAATAACTTGTGCTACAGTTATATGTTGCTTTTCTTTTTTGGCTATACATGAACTTGTAAGGCCCGTCCGATAAATTCTTCCACATTTGCAATGGAAGATTTGATCTCCCAGGTCTAATCTTGAAGATGGTATTAAAAAATATAGTGCCTTTGATATGAGATTCCATGCTAGACCATAGTGGGTTTCCAAAGTAGTTCATGTCAAGCCAACCAGTTCCACATATATCTAGTTCAAGGGATAAAGAATGGGGTTGATATGGTGAAAGAGAACAGACTCATTGGGTATAATTTTCAGTGTTAGATTTGTATACATCAGGTAGCTTGACATGGTTTTTGTCTATCTTGATTTGCATGCTCGTATTGTAATTTTCATGATTCCATTGTATATGTCTCTCTCTCCTTTTCTTTTTTATGTCACAAGTTGTTTATACATGTTTTGTGATTTTTTTTCCATGTCACAATACCCAATGTTTTTTTATGCTTTCCTTTCCTCCTTTGCAAATAAGAAAAGTAGGATGCTATGTTGGCCATCGAGTAAAGGCCAACCATAGGAACATGGTTTTATACATTGTATGGATTGCCACATTGGCCGGAGCAGTGGTGCAACTATTTCTGAATTGAGAGAATGGATTGCAGTACGTAGTGAAGCAAATGATTCGAGGTGGTCGGCTAATGGCAATTAGTAGTGTGACGAACTGAGTGCAAAAGCATTGACTATCTAGCAAGAGCTTAGAGCATGATGAGCGATTAGCTATTTCCTTTATGGAATACCAAAATGAGTGTGAGGACCACTCTAGGGAATGAAGAGAAAGAATTCCACAATACTTGACAAGTATTCCAGACGAATCATATTGAGAGAAAGATACAAACAAAGAAGGCCAGCCATAGCAGATGGCCAAAGAATCAATCGACAAGAAGAGTGGCATGCTTCTGATGGAGAAAGATGCCACCGAATACCTGAAGAGGAGACCATGGAGAATCTTAGGCAATTTTCTCGAGTTCCCATCACTATGGATAGAAGTTCTAATCATTTAGATGCTCTTTGCATGCCAAATATACTTACTAGTCATTAGGGAAAGTATGTACTCAAAAAGGGCCTTTTGCATCAGGGGCTTAACAATGGGATGTAAAATGCATTAGGCTTAAGGCCAATGAGCTTAAAGTATTGACTCAAAAGGGCTCTCTTGTATTGGGGGGTTAACAATGGGCTTTAGGCTCTAGGCCAATGAGGAGGCTTAAGAAGTAATAAGATCGAGGATTTTCTCTTCCTCCTCATTGGTGGAGAGAAGTGGTACCATTGTAAATAACCCAAATTAACATGGTACTTCTTTGTCTTTGTTAGTGGATTATATATGAGCCATTGGATAATATGTGCTCCAATGGCCATCATGAGCTGTTACAACCAATGGTGTTAAATATCTTTGTCCGCTACTCAAACCCTAACTCTCAACCAAGACCTCCACTATATATATGCCTATGATTTGTGAATGGAATTGCTTCCTTGGGAGAAACTCTTGTGTCTCTCTCTCCTCTTCCTCTTCCTCTCAACATGGTATCAAGTCAAGGTTTGCATGCTTTTTGTCCTTGCAAGTCGACTTAGAGAGCAAAGGGCCTTCTACCATCTAAAGGAAGTGACAATTGGAAGCCTTTCATTCATAGGGTCACTGAGTTTAACTTCTAAAGAAGACATGAGAACACAGTTGAGTGAACTAAAGCAGAATGAAGGCAAGTCCCCGTCCAAGACTTTGTGCTTAGGATGAGAGCTCCTATTAATTAGTTGAGCACAATTCTAGATGACAAGTCTATGTGAGCTTGGTTGATCACAGGTTGTACCCAAGCTGATTTGCATAAACCAGAGATAGTGAATCCAACCAAAACCTATGAGGACCTGCTAAACTGAGCTATTTGCTTTGGAAAAAATCAAGGGTTAGAAAAATAAAGTCAAGAAGAAGGATGCTGAGAGTGACATTGGTGAGATCCCAGTCACAAGAAGGATAAGCTAAACACCGAGTTGAAGAATGCTTTAAAAAAATTAGGCATTTGAGCTAAACTAGGTAACAATAAGAAGTGGTGTAACATGTGTTCTAGAGGTGGACATGTGGAAGAGGAACACAAGAATAAGTATTGCAATACATGTACCAAGTTTGGCCACGATGACTCAAACTATTGGTTTAGTGGCAAAAATAGATGAGTGTCACAACTGATAACCGAGCATCGAGCGGCAAACCTCTGCTCCTGAGTAGAAGGAAAAAGGTAACAATGGTAAAGAGAAGAGTGATTTGTCTAAAATTAAGTGTTTCTATTGTGGAGAAAATCATTTTCATTCTGATTGTTCAATCTACGCAGAGCACTTAAGATTATTAGATAATAACATGGAAAGGAAAGAGATAGATCTAGAATGCCGAGCAGTTGTAGCTGAATTGCCAAAAATAGTTGATGCTCAAGTAATGTTGATGCTCAAGTAATTACTCAATCAAAAAGGGAGGTGACAACAGTCAAAGACACTAACACTTCAGGTAAGGACATCTATTGGAAGGCACAAAAGGAGTTGGTAGCAAAGACTGCAAGGCAATTGAAAGGGAAAGCACCAGTAGCAATTAAAATGCCCGAGCAATTCCAACACTCTATTACCAAGCAAGGAGAATCCTCAAGATAAGATGTAGGGAAGAGGGTCTCTCTTTGAACCTTCCTAAGAGTGTGTTTTTTGTCTGAGTATTCTACTCGGTCATGTTATTTCTAAGAATGAAATCAGAACCAAGCCAAGTAAAATCAAAGCCATCTAGCAGACGCTTGCACCCCATAATTTAACTCAATTACGTTCTTTTGTGGGGTTTATCGGTTTATATCATAGGTTCATCAAGGACTTTGCTAAGATTGTAGTCCCCTCGAATGAATTGACCAAAAAAGATGCTAAGTTTGAGTGGAATCTCGAGTTGACCATAGTTTTCAATGATTTAAAAAATCAAGCAATGTCTACTCCGACCCTCAGACAACCCAAATGGGATGTATTTTCCACGTGCATGTGGATGCTTTTGGTTATGCATTGGGTATTAGTTTAGTGCAATCAGTGTGGTTAGGCTGGACTATCCATTATATTATGCTAGCAGGTTACTTAAACCTATAGAATCAAACTATAGAACCACCAAGCAAGAAGCTCGAGGAATGGTTTTTAGTGTGCAGAAGTGAAGGCATTATTTACTTGGGAATCCTTTTGTGTTCTATATGGATCATCAGGCCCTACTTTATCTCATAAAAAAAACTATCATTCAAGGATGGCTTGTTCATTGGATTCTACTGTTGTAGGAGTTCAATATCAAGATTATTCATAAACCAGGTAAGAACCATGTGGGCATTAATTGTTTGTCTAGATTACCAGTACCCGAGCAAACTCAAGGAGTTGACATGAAACTACTAAATATTGATTTGTTCGTGATTGAATACTATGAAAAGGAGTATGCTGAGTTGGTTAATTATTTGTCTCAAGACAAATTCCCTGAAACTATGCCTCCTCCATTGTGATCGGGTGGCTATATGTGAGGCAGGTTGCTGGGATGTTCTTTGGGCACCTAGAGGAGACGGATTAGTTGCCGAAGTTGCTGATACTTCTCCAACTATGCTTGGAGCCATGCATTCTCCTCCCGTAGGTTTGCCCTTGTGTTACTTCATCCCTCAGGTGCACATTTTCATGTTTTGGTGCCTCGACTCAGCTATGGTCCACCTGCTACTATTGCTTGCTTATTGTGACCTATTGCTGTAGCTTTTGCACGATTCATTTCATGTTCACATTTTGGCAACAATGGACACCATAGTGCCCTGAGTCTTGTTCGTTAGGTCCTTCTGGCACTCGAACTAAGCGTGAGCATGAACCAGGTCATCATGAATCACTCGATGGCTTTTTAATTGTTGTATCATGGACCTACATTATGTAGCTAGGTCACCTTCTGCCCTGCATAGATTGGCAGTCTATTCCTCAAAAAATCTAGTCACCTCCTCCCAATACTTGGCCTATAAAAATAATTTATACTCTAGCTCCAATGGTTGGCCATATAGTTTAGGGACTATGCCACATAGACCATGTTCTCTGTCAGCATATGGCATTGACTTTTTGTAACATTGCGACCCTGATGCTCGCATTTAGTCAGTAGCGGTCAAGAGGAAAGGGTTTTATGGGTCCAAGGTTCTATAAGGGAGCAGGAAGTGGAGGCAAGGTGAGAGGACTGAGTGTTGAGCCAACTCCTTATTGCTTGGCTCTATGCACGGGCTCAGCCACTTTCGGTGGTTCCTAATCCATTATGTCCTCGCCATCAGTTCCCTTTGCATTAGGGGTATCTTGTTGGTCCCTTCCAATTGTTACTATTGCTTGGGGGTGCTTTTCCCACTGTTCCCCCCCTCATTAGCTTGCTTGGAGGTGTCCTTGTCACCTTTTCCCTCCAACTTCTTGTCTCCCTATTGTCCACTTGTCTGGCTATTTAGCTCCTCCTTACCAGTTTCTTGCTCCTATTATTCCTCACCTCTATCCGGGTGTTGGCCTTCTCCTTTGTCCTACTGTTGGTCTTTTCTCAATCCTTGTTCCTTTCCCTACTCAGCTTGCCCATGCTCATCCCATCCTCCCACTCCCGAAGTTCTTGTCCCTCCTACTTGTAGTGCGCTTGGCCAAGGTTCTCTCTCGAACATGAGTCTGTATCGGAGCACACATAAATAGGGGCCAAGCTTATAATGGGTTTGCCCCTTGTTGATGGCTTTGAGCTAGTTCTCAAAAGCCTTTTCAAAAATTGTGAACTAGTCCACATCTACCGCCGTAAGGACTCAGGCTACATATTGACGAGACACATGTCCAATACTCTTCTTGAGTTCGATGAACTTGGACAAAAATTGATAGGTCATATTTAGGCCATCTTTTGATTTGTTGATAAGGTAGTCATGTGAAGATGAGTAAATGCTCGCCTCAAAGAATGCATCACATTGTTTAGTGTCTGCCATCTTCTTAGGGTCAGACCACTGCTTCATTCGAAGCCACCTCTATAGGAGCTCTGAAGTAATCTTGACATGCATGTCGTTAATGATGAGAATGTGATCGTTCTCATCATATGAGTCCAGGATATCCTCAGCAAACTCCTTGTCATAAACATCCTTTCAAGGCTATTGAGCAAAGATGAGAATGCGATTCGCCACCAGAATACTAGTGAGAACATCATTAGAGAAATTTTCAATGGGGTGAGGAGGAGAAACGCGAGAGCTGCACTTTCGCTTCGGATGGTTTTGATGATCTGCCATCACAACAAATATGACAAGGCTAGACACAAAGAGAGAAGGTTGTGAAGAAAGCTGTGGGTGAGTGATATATTGGCTTGATGAGGACAAGAAGCTCAAAGGAATGGACGAAGGTGAAACAACGAAAACACCAAGTATTTGGGAGGTAGTTGTTGGAGAGGATGAAGATGATAATGATTTCATATATTGAATTTGCAATTGGTATTGGTTTTGATCAGTGGAGCTTTTGATTAGCTATAGTCATTTAAAATCTATGACTTCAGTGCCTACAAATCAATAGTTGCATGGATCTCTCTTACTTTAGCATGATGTCTCAGCATTAATGAGCCCTTAACGTTAATCACGCCATGTAGTGACACACAATGCATTTGATCCACCACAATTAAATAGCTAGTTGGCTTGCTGGTTTGTGAGAAATTCATGAAGGCATTGTCAATCAAGTGATTTGTCTTCAAGCTCCCTATGTATGAAGAACTTGCTGCTTGGTATGGCTTAACTTTGCTTCCATTGTACAACTAGGAAAACACGTTACCTTCCAAGTCCATGAGTTGCACCGTCCCATTGTCATGAACTTCCACCAACCAATAGGGTCCATTCCATCCCAGCTTAAAATTGGTTTTGATAGGCCCCAACTTAGCAATATAGAGTAATACTAACATACCCTTCTTCAAATGCTTAGGCACAATATGTCGATCATGCCATGCTTTCCTTCTGCGCTATATCACCATCTATGACCAAGTAGCTTGGAGGCATATCTCATCTAGGTGATTTAGCTCATCCAATCATCCCTTGATTGTGCTTCTAGCTCACCCATTTGATGCTCAATAGCTACTTGAAGACTCAAAACCACAAATTCTAAGGGAACAACTACTTCCAAGCCAAAAGGCATATGAAAAGGTGTGAGATTGGTACTTACCTTGTAAGCCATTTTGTAAGCCCACAAAGTAGAGTATAACTTGATGTCCCATTCACCTTTAGCTGATTGTATTGTCTTTGTGAGGATAAGCTTCAATATTTTGTTAGTTGACTTGACTTCAACATTACCACGAGCATAATAAGTAGTGGAGACTATGTGCATGATTTTGAATTCCTTTTTAAGTACTTGCATCACATCATTGAGAAAATTTATACCTTGATCATTGACAAGCTAGAGAGGACATCCATACCAGCACGTAATATTTGCATAGACCAATTTATTTGTGCTTTGAGCCGAATTATCTCAGAGTGATTTAGCTTCTACCCACTTTGTAGCATAGTCAATCGCAATGAATACATACTTATTTTGAGTGAACTTTGCGGGTTTAAAGGGCCCAACGAAATCCAAACCCCAATGTTGAATGGCTTCCTAGGGCCTAGTGGTTTGCAAAGGCAGAGATTGTTTATCCCAATAAGAATCCAGTGTGTTGGCATTCATCGCATTGCATACACAGTCCACCAATCAAAGTATATTCCAAGCCTTAAGAGCTAATTGCCTGTAGTGGACAAATGGGTGGCCACCAATAGTCAATTCCAAGCGAGCATGTAGGCACCTCGGCCCAACATTCCTCGGTTGAGGGTGGGACTTCACAACCAAAGGGGCCCAAACACTGCTGATGCTACATTCTAGTCAAAAGACACATATCGAGCCGGCGCTATAGATGAACTGTAGTTTTGATATAACAACACAGATCCAAGTTTTGGTCAAGGTAATGGATAAGGAGGTGCAGACCAAGTAGACTGTAGATGCCAAGCCCATTTTGTCAAAGGGTCTTCTAGTTCTTGTAGCTACAATGGAATCTTTGAGGCATGTTCTAGGTAGGGAGGAGATGCCTATCCGCTACAGGGTTTTTCAACAACTGGCACGAGATGAGGTGTTTACTACACCCCCTATGCACCAAGACATTTTGGAGCCCATCCAACCAATTATCTCGAGTTACAACAAGGCCATTTGGGACTTTAACCATTTTGTGGAAGAGTGTGCTAAGCATCAGCATAATATCTTCAAAGCCGAGCGCAAGTTGATTCTCGCATGAGCTCAGTAGCTGCCTAAGCCTACTATGGCCGAGTTACCAGTCTACTATGGCAAGCTTTTATGGGAACTCAAACACTTGATTAGTAGCCATGTAGCAGAAGCGTGGTCTATGCATGATAACATCCGTGACCTCTATAAGGAACCGAGGATTAAGTGCCAGGAACACGTCAGGTAGGTGCATCAGTACCGCATCAATTTTGAAATGCTTGGCATCGTCTTCCCATCTGAGGACCCAGTTTTACTGAAGCCTCGTCCCTAGATTGGCTGGCTGACCCTAAGCGGCCACCGATAGACATCTCCATTGTCTATCCCTGGCCACCAAAGGGGCTCCATTTTGAACCATTGCATTCCCCTCCTCAACCACCACCTACTGATTAAGCTCGGTCGCCCGGACCATCTTGTCAACGAAGGCATCGCCAACCCCAAGGATTCAATCCATGAGCATCTTACTTCGAGCAATGCCTAGTCCTTGCTAGTCCGTGAGGACATGGGCAAGGACAGTCCAGGCAAGAGATTGACCTTGGGTTAAGCCAACTAGTATATGGTCATTGAACATCGAGAACAGATAGCAAGAGTAGAAGTCAAGCACCATTTTGCAGTAATGGGTGTCGATGATTCCAAGATACCGACCCATAGGTGAATAGTGACGAGCACATCCAGCACATGCTAAGATGGAAGGTGGTTATTAGGTAGAAGTTAAGTTGTAACATGCAAGAAAAGGATGAGAGAGGGAAGTGTGCCGAGTCCTCTTCCTCTGACCTAAGTTGATAGGTTAGGGAGTGCTCATTACAAGCCAAGGTGGCTTGGTTGTATAGGGTGATTTTGATTGAATGGATGAGCAATCAGGTGATTTTGATTGTATAGGGCGATTCTGATTGAATGGATGAGCAATAGTCTCTCTCTGGGTTTTCTTTTCACTTGTTGTGTATTTCACTTATTGTGTATTTCACTTGTTGTGTATTTCACTTGTGGTGTATTTTGTAAGTGTTAAGTGTGGACAATAACTTGGTTTTCTTCCTCATCACAGGGTTCTTGTTAGCTAACCCCAACCTCCGAGTATTAATTATTGGCACTTGTTTGCACTCGACCACCCCTACCTTAGGATTGTAAGAGCAAGCATCTTCATGAGGCACTACACCAGGTTGGGAACTAACCTGAGCTTTTGAGTTAGCCAGGTGAGTGAACACGATGTCAACATATGTTTTTTAGAAAATAATCATGATTTCGGATATCCTAAACCACCATGCTGGTTGCAGCTCATTTGGACATGCCACCAAGCTATATGCATGATTAATTCAACTCAAGTTTGGTGGCCATCGACTAGGGGTTGGTCCTGAAATAGGCCACTGACCATACGATAGAACCAGTGTGCAAAATAGAGCAACTGACATACGGATGCCGTTCGGCCCACATCCGGGATCATCTGAGGCTCCAAACGACGGGCCCGACAACCCGAGAGTGGGTTGCCCCGAGAAATGCTCCGTCTACCCTCAGTGTGGTCTTAGTCAAGGGATGCCTTCCCGCACTTGCATGTAGCCTAGTTAGCGGTGTGCCAACTCTATCTAAAGCCGTCCAGCCATCCGGTGTCCAAACCAGGACCTACCGGATAATCGAGCTACTCAAATGCCTTCTCCTCACATGGGGGGCTTACAAGTAGAGTTAGCTGGTTCCCGCGTAGTTACACGAGAGTGGAGCATTGATATCTAAGACCCCCCTCAATGTCCACCCGCAAGTGAACTTACTTTTTCGGCCCAATGCCAAGTCGATGAAGATGCCTCTCCAGCAAGTCTCTTCCAAGAGCCTTCGTGAAGATGTCCGCAGCATTCTCTGTAGTCGGACAGTACACCAAGTCGACCTCTCCATCCATGATGAGCTACAAAGTAATATTGAATCTCAATGTGTTTTGTGCGAGCGTGGAACACCGGGTTCTTTGCAATCGCCATGCAACTCTGATTGTCACATGATAACTGCGTAGGCTTGTTCTGCACTGCACCCATGTCCTCCAAAATCCTCCTCAACCACACTGCCTCGCAAGAAGCAAAGAATGCAGATTTGTACTCGGCCTCGGTAGAAGAAAGAGCAACTGTGAGTTGCTTCTTGCTGACCCATGACACAACTCCTAATCCAAGTGAGAAATAGTATCCTGTCACTGATCTCCTGCTGTCCACGTCTCCTGCCCAATCCGAGTCACAGAATCCGGTCAAGATGTTGCCCTTGGTATAGGTGATGCCATAATCAAGTGTGCCTTTGATGTATTTCAGCACCCACATCCCTGCCCTCCAATGGTTCTCCTGGGGCTTATTGGAAAACCCACTTAGTACACCAGTCGCAAAACTGATGTCCGGCCGTGTGTTGCACACGTAAATCAAGCTGCCCACAAGCCTTATGTACTTCGCTTCATCCACCAGTGGTGATGAATCCTCGTTTGAGAGCTTCGCGTCAACCTCCATAGGGGTACCAACTGTCTTGCACTCAACCATGCCAAATGCCTTCACTATCTCTCCAGCATACTTCAGCTATGAAATGAAGATCTATTTCGGCTCCTGCCAAATTTCAATCCCCAAACAAAATTGCATCAGTCCATCATTTCAAACTCTCTTCCTAGCAAATGCTTCGTTTGTGAGATCTTCTCTTCATGGTTCCCTGTTATGACAAGGTCGTCCACATAAAGGACCACGATCATACACCTGCCTCCTTCTGTGAAGATATACAAATTTGCATCAGATGGGCTCCTCCTGAACCCGTTTTGCAGAAACTAGGCATCAATTCACTGGTACCACGCTCGTGGGGCCTGTTTCAGCCCGTAAAGTGCCTTCTTCAATTTGCAAACTTTACCTTCTGAACCAGGGATCTCAAAACCTAGTGGTTGTTCCACATATACCTCCTCCTTGAGATCTCCATTCAGATAGGCAGATTTCACATCCATCTGAAATGCGGGCCAACTTCCCTGGGCAGCTAAAGCCAAAACACTGCGAATTGTGGTTAGTCGAGCTATGGGAGCAAAAGTATCTTGATAATCAAAACCATGTACCTGTGCAAATCCTTTTGCCACGAGCCGAGCCTTGTACTTATCCAACGTGCCATCGGACTTGTACTTGGTCTTGTACACCCACTTGGTTCGGATTACCTTGGTTTTGGTGGTCAATCCACAAGGTCCCAAGTGTTGTTCTTCATTATGGAGCCATACTCTGACTGTATAGCCTCCATCCACCTATCATTGCCCTGTGCCTCTTCAAGACACTTGGGTTCATCAGCACGGATCACTTCTGTCATGAAAGCATAGTTGACCAAGTGTTCCTGTGTCCTTCTTTGCTCCTCTAATCTCTTGGATTGGTGGTGTTCGGATGGTTCCTCCTCAATGGCTGGAGGTTCTCTACCATCCAAAAGCTGCTTTACCCACTTCGGGAATGGCCATTGCCGTTGTGGTTCTGCAGGCTCTTCTTCATCTTCTTTGTCTTGAATCCTCCCAAGCACCATTGGGGGAGTTCGGTGGTGGTACTAGATGGATATCCTGGTCCTGGTTGTCTGGGAAGGAACCATCCTCCTCTAATTGATGCGGCTATTCTAAGAAGACCACATCGCGACTTACAATTACCTTCTTGGTAACAGGGTTATAGAGACGGTAACCCTTCACCTCTTCATTGTAGCCCAAGAAAATACACTTCTGGCTCTTTGGTTCCCATTTGGTCCTGGTAGCATCAGGGACATGCACAAAACAGTCACATCCAAAAACTCTAAAATGTGCAGCTGAAGGTTTCTTACTAGAAAAGGCTTGCAGTGGAGTCATCCCGTTCACAGCCTTTGTGTAGCTATGATTCAGGATGTAAACTGCAGTGTTACATGCTTCAGCCTAGAAAGTCTTTGGCAAATCTTTCCCTTTCATCATACTCCGGCCCATTTTACAGATGACACGCATCTTGCGTTCTGCTACTCCATTTTGCTGTGATGTATGTGGCGTGGGTTTCTGCCTCTTGATTCTGTGACTTTTGCAGTAACTTTCAAATTCAGTTGATGTGAACTCTCCACTTCTGTCTGATCTCAACTTCTTCACCTTCCTCCCCAATTCTTTCTCAACCATTACATGCCATTCCTTGAACCTACTAAAAGCCTCGTCTTTAGTCTTCAGGAAGTATATCCATATCCTTCTACTGTAGTCATCAATCAGCGTCATGAAGTAGTAGGAACCACCCAAAGCTTCCATCTCCATCTTTCCGCAGAGGTCCGTGTGAACGAGCTCTAGAGGAGCCTTTGCCCTGCTGGCCTCTTTAGGAAAGGGATGCCGATGCTGCTTGCCCATCATGCAAGCTTCACATACATCGGGTAGATCTAAAATTTTTGGTAGGTCTGCAATCATTCCACTTTTATGCATCTCCTTCAAAGAACTAAGGTTTAGATGACCAAACCTCTCATGCCACAGCTTAGTGTTCTTCACATCCGCTCGAGCACTGAAAGCTGAGAATTCGTAAATGTTGTTGCGCCGTGTACCTTACCAACGACCTTCCCTTGAAGATCCAAAATCCGTGTACCATTCTTATCGAATTGAACTTTGAGGTGCTGATCCGTGATCGCAGAAACGGACAACAAGTTCCTCTTGATATCTGGCACATAAAGAACATCGGACAACTGTTTTACAACTCCATCTGACTTGAGAGCAATTGTACCTTTTCCTTTTGCTGGACATTTTGCATCATTGTCGATTGCTACCAGGATGTCATTCCCTACCGGCTGTAGAGAGGTATACCAATCCTTCCGATTGGTCATGTGGCGCGATGCACCACTGTCAATGATCCACGGTTCATCCGTAGGTACATGAACTGCCTCCGTGCAAATCTCCTCAATTGCGACGAACAGCTCTACTGGTACTGCCTGCGCGCTGTTGCTGGACTCTTTCTTTACTCCATTCTTCTCATCTGCAATCTTCTTTCGGCACTCATTCTGCTTGTGCCCTGCCTTGTTGCAATAGAAGCACTTGATCTTCTTCTTTCTCTTTTTATCATCAGAAGAAGATGGGTTACCAGAGTCCTTACCCTCACCTTTCTTTGATCCGGTCCAGAAAGCCGAATCTTCTCCTGTCCTCATCTTTTGACGCAGCTCCTCCTCCAAAAGCATTGCACTGAAATCCTCAAAGTTGAGGGACAGATTTCTGTTCTACGTATTCAGCGCCGTAACAAGACCGTCGTACTTTGGTGGGAGAATCCGTATGCACCTTCGTGCTAGATTCTCGCTGGTGATGGTGATGCTAATCGCAGTCACCTGATCGCACAGATTCTTCACCCTAGTGATGAACTTCTCTGTCGCTTCAGACTTAGACAACTTCTCGTTCGCGAGTTGAGTCTCCAGATTCTGATTCGTGGTCTCGTACTGATTTTTCAAGACCGTTCATGCCTCCTCCGCTATGGTGACATGTTGAATTAACGCCATGAGGGAATCACTAACACTGCAGACAATAGAACACAGCACATCTGCATTTCTTCTTGTCCACGCGAGAATCTCATCCGCAGTTGGTACTATCTGTTGTCCTGCATTGGTTGGATCCGGCCGCCTCACGTCCACCCTAGTAGTAGTGTCCCAAAGCTCGTATGCGCTTAGGATGGTCTTCATCTTGAACTTCCAAAGTGGATAGTTTGAGCCGTCTAACTTTCCGCTTTCGCCGAACGGTGGGATTCGCAGTCTTGTGGGCTGGGCCATCTCTCACAATCTGCTCGCAAACAGAAAACACACTACCAAATCTTCTTGCTAGAGTCCAGGCTCTGATACCATGTAAGAAAATAATACAACGTCTATGCGCAATAGATAACAGGACCTCATAAGCAAGAGAGAAAACAAGATAGTATGGAGAATAAAAAATTTGATTACTGTAGAACTGATACAATAGATGGCGTTGCCTCCCAACCATGCGCTCCTGTGAAAGAAGCTTCGATGGCATGCTGGAAACACTAGAAGACGGAGGCTGGATGCTAAGGAATCAGGGTTGCTGTAGCCAGTGATGAAATGGGCTTCACGGGCTTGCTCTTGTATAGCCGCTAGTCGTAGTCGGTTAGGCTCAATTGGGTGACCGACCCAGTCCGCCCAAACGGTCGACTAGGGGTCGGTCCCGAAATAGGGGTCGGTCCCGAAATAGGCCACCGACTATACGATAGAACTGGTGCACAAAACAGAGCAACTGACCTACGAACCCCGTTTGGCCCAGAGCCATCCAGGATCATCTGAGGCTCCAAACGGGCCTTGCAACTCGAGAGTGGGCTGCCCCGAGAAATGCTCCGTTTACCCTCAGTGCAGTCAGTCAAGGGATGCCTTCCCGCACTTGCATGTAGCCTAATTGGTGGTGTGCCAACTCTATCCATCCAGCCATCAGGCCACACATGGCCCGCATCTGGTGTCCAAACCAGGACCTACCAGATAATCGAGGTACTCAAATGCCTTCTCCTCATATGGGGGGCTTACAAAGTAGAGTTAGTTGGTTCCCGCATAGTTACACGAGAGTGGAGCATTGATATCTAACACTATTAACATGTTGTCAACATAGCTATGTGTGCACTAACAAAGAACATTATAAATGGTAGCTAGAGATAGGCCTTAATCAAGGCACTCAATATGATTGTTAAAAATGTGCAATGTAAAAGTCAATATCTCAAGGCATAGACTAGCATAGTGGGTGAGTTTAGCTAGATTCATGCAACATGCTTAGTTGGGAATCCTAGTGTGATAGTTGATATGGCCCAACCCCATCTATATACGGCACACCCGATAAGTTCAAGAAAACTTTACCATGTTTGAATGGAGGAGAGTATAAGAAAGTCAAGTTTAGAGTTCACCATTGTGAGTGTTTACTGGATTTTTTGACAAAGAGAGATTTCCCATAGTCCATCTGCAAGAAACTCCTTTAGGAAACTTGGCATGAGGCCAAACCCTCAAGTGGAATGGGTGTCCACCTTTTGTACATATTAAGAAAGGTATGGTATTTGACATGATGGTCTCTCTTTGTGCTCTTATACTTGCACAAACAAGAATGCAAGTGGGATTGAGAGAGAATATAGGAGGTGGGAGAGGTGTGAAGGCAGGGAGACTAGCATCATGCACCATGCACTACCTCTAGGTCTACAAATTGTACTTGGCAGGTTTACAATTATAGCATGAAAATGATCATAATTGGGGCATCTCGAGAGAAACATACACCATTGCAACGGTCTCAAAGCCTCTTTGGGTTTATCAAATCAAATTGGTCATTTGACTATGAGAATGAGTACTAGGAGCCAAACAAATGTTGCAAAGGAAAAGTTTGAGGAGAAAAGAGCTCCTAGTTGATTCACACTCAAAGATGGAAGCAATAAGTGTTCTACTATGGTTCATGCTCACTCAACAACTTGCCATGTGCATCTTAGATGGGAAAGTGCTGGCAATTAGACAAAAAAGGTAGACCCTTCAATCCAACCCCTAAAGAATGTGGATTCTTTAATCTTGGTCTTTGGAGAGGCAAATTTTGATGACCAAGTCATGAGGGTCACCTTTAAGAGACTAATTTAATGTGTGGGAGTTTGAACATTATCAAGACAACTAATTGGGGGTTCATGGGAGCAAGTTTAGAATTTGGCTAAGTATTAAGACAAAAACAACATCTTACACTTGCTCATTTGTTAATGCTTAAATGTTTAGATAGTTTGTACGTGTTGAGCATCATTGTAGTACAAAAAATATGCCCAAAAAACATATTTTGGACCTACCTCCCAAAACTACTAAATATATTACCTTCTATTGGGTACTAATGTGGACCCTTAGCTTTAATAAAGTCCAAAAAGGATTTAAAAGCCAAGCATGCTTACTCAGAAGAACGGTTAATTAAGTCCCAAAAGGATGTAAAAGCCAAGCATGCTTACTCAGAAGAGCGGTCATTTGGTCCATCCTCATTATAACTATTATCTTGTTGTCCCCTTCTTATTTGATTGGATCCTCTCCTTGGTCCTCTTTTGAATCCTTTTCTTCTAGGATAGCATCCTCTTCTTCCACATTGCCCTTAGCCATAGGCCCTTTCTCAATCTTCCTTCCTCAATCTCTATGTGTGTCCATTAGGAGTTTATTTGCTTTGAACTCTTTCTTAACAACAATATATATGAAGGTTTGATTTATTTTGAATTTTAAAGGCAACCAAGTAAAGCTTGAGAGTGATCATGGCTTTGAGTTCTTACATTGATGAAGAAGTCATCAAATTTATTGTCTTTCTCCTTCTCTAGCTACTAGATGAGCCTACTCGCCCCGTTTTGGAAAGCAATGTCATACTTCTTAGGCATGCAAACCCTTTTGCAATTCATTTTCTACTCATATAACAATGCACATTAGCAAACATAATCAAATTAGATAGTAAATGCACATCAGTTGAAGGGGTAAGGAATGAGACAACTTACAAAATAAACATCTATTCTAACTATAACCCATGGATCCAATAAAACACAGAGAGTTTTTACCACGTGGTAGCTTTGAGGAGAAGAGATTAGGAAATGTTGCCATGTGCCACCCTTGGACTATTGGACTTTTATGGACTCATGAAGTACCACAATTTCTTAGGCTACTACCCTTGTGACTCTTAGACTATCATGGGCTCCTAGACTACCACTATTGGACTCTAAGACTATCATGACCTCTTGGGCTGCCACCCTTGGACTCTTGGAATGCCACCCTTGGACTCGCAGTACCAACAACACGCACCATACATATACACATTCAAATTCATACACAACACACGTGTGCTCTCACACATACACATACGCATGCATGCACACACACACGCACATACCACTCATATAGGTACAAATATGCACGTGTACATAACAGCATGGGGTGCACACACATACATTTGCATGCACGTAAGCACAACAATACACATGCACATGTGTACACAACAAACACATAGGTAGGGGTGCACACATATTCATATACACACACAAGCATGCACTCACTCATAAAAATATACACACATGCAAGTGTGTGCATAAGCACACACTGTCACACATGCAGATAGACACAAACACACAAGCACATATGCAGCTGTGTGCACATGCACATGCATGCAGTGGGGGCGTGCGTGCGTGCACGCATGCACACACACACACGTGCATATGCACACATGGACATGCACATACACACACATACATATGCACACAGTGCACACATGTATGCAACAAACATATGCACATGTATACATGCACAAAAAGTGGACATGCGCATTCTCCCACATACACATATGTGTGCGGACCCTCACGCACACACATGCGCCCATGCATGCATGTGTGTGCACGCATGCAAAAACACACACACACATTTGGGTGTACATAGACACATTCGCATGCACAACCACACATATATGTACACATATGCACATGTGTACACATCTGCATGGGGCTCATACACATATACACTTGTGTTCCCAAGCACACACATGCACATGCACATGCATACACAACATGCACATAGGCAAGCAAACACACAAAATCACAATTGCACATAGATGCGCACATGTACATACGCATACACACATATGAACACGTGCATGTATGCACAAGGCATGCGCACGCACGGATGAAGTGCACCTATAGCATGCAAAAATTTTATATCTCTCTCTCCCTCTGTATATTTGATATTAATAAACTTTATTTATTTTCTTTCTTTCTCAGTATGTGTAGTACGTTGCCAACAATCATTCAATCAATATAATGCTTCTTTGTGTCTTGGATTTTTACGATTCATGAACTACCACAAGCTCTTGGGCTAACACCCTTAAGCTCTTAGGCTATGATGGGGTCTTGGACTACAACCCTTAGACTCTTGGACTACCATCCACTCTGGGACTACTGTGGCATTGTGTAGGTCTCCTTGTTGTAAAACTGATGTGCCCACCAAAACCCAAGTAAGATGTGCTTGAATTTTTGTAGCCTCAATTGTGCTACATCCTTCTATAGCTTGTTCAAAATCTAGGTTTTATTTTAGTTCCATCTATGTGAGAATCCAATCACTTTGGCTACATGAGAGTGGAAATGAATTTTCCTATCTAATTTTTGAATTATCCCCTTCCTCTGCTTAAGACTTTACCATGTTAGCTAGCACCTAGTTTTGACTAAGACACAAATCTTGAGGCATAGGCATCTTCTTCTTCAATTGAGTTAAAATATGTTCTCATGTTTTTTTTCCCTACATCCTTGCAAAATCGACCATTACTTCCTTAAGTTTAGTTGTGAGGGGAGAGGCATCCCCTTTTGGCTTCTTAGACTATGTCATAGTTGGTATACACAAAGTAATGGAAAGTTTTGGAATGCTCAGTGAAATTATAGAGCCCCCCCTTCTTATGAACTAGAATGGAATATAGCATGGATTTCATAACCCCTACCACCTCATCCATGCCCCTCACTGTGAGAGGATGCACACATCTCACTACTCCTACCTCCATGCCCATGCCCCTCATTATAAGAAGATGCATTGGAGCCCTAGGGCATTGTATTTTGGAGTTTCCTAAGAAAATGGTGGGGACCCAAAAATGGTTTAAGATTTTTATTGGGCCCTGAATTGGCAATGGACTGTGCAGACCCCCAAGGTCGATGTCAGAGGTTTTGCAACCATTTTAGAGCCTCCTCTATTTGGCAATGTGTTTTTTTTTTTGGGGGGGGGGGGGCTTTGTATTCTTCTTATATGTATGTCAATCATACAAACCTCCATTCTTTGCATCCTAGATTTGCTCAACGTTTCACTTTTCATTATACACATATACACTATAATTTTTATGGCATGTTACGACAAGGGATTTGATTAGCGACCCATACACACTATGCTAGGAATGTAGAAATAAGTACAAAATTTTTTTCTCAATAGTTTGCAAATATTGCTCATAGAATTTTAGAGGAAAGTTACTCAAAATATCACCTACCTTGAGGCCCCCTCCTAGGAACTAGGATGCAATGTAGCATGCATTTTATAACCTCTACCACCTCATCCATGTCCCTCGCTATGAAAGGATGCATGCATCATCATAGTCCTACTATATCCCTATGCCCCTCAATGTGAGAGGCTACATTGGAGGCATGGGGCATTGTTTGGAGGCTCTCCATATCTATCTCTCAAAGAATTTATCTTTCTCATTAGAACATAGATACTAGAGACCTGTCTTGGCCTTCTGCTCACTATCCCCACTATTATCACCAGTGTTAGAACTTCCAAATTGCCTCTTGTAGCATCAAATTGATCTTCTACAAAAAGATATCCTTACATGCAATAGATACAAAATTATATTGTCACATTCCAAGAAGAAAAAGTTTGTAGATTGCTTAAATCCTTGTATGGATTGAAGTAAGCACATAGAGCATGGACTGCTAGGATCCATAGTCACTTTCTTAGCATGGGCTTTCAATCATCGGATCCAAATCCTTCCATCTCTATCAAGAAGACTTTTTTTAAAATGTGGATGGTTTGGACATCATAGGATCCACTAGTAAGCTTATTTCAAAATTTAAAAGTGAGCTCACATTGAAATTTTAGATAAACAAGGAGACTTGGACACTATTTTATTATACTTCAGCCTTCTATCATAAGCTATTACTTCAATCACCTCTCACATTGGATGAGCTAGAAGATTCGATAGGAGTAATGACAAATGGACCTACCCTTGGAAGATATGGTTTGCTAGTTGAATTTGTTATAGGTGGCACTTGTGCAATTGTTTTATGCCATCGAGTTATGAGTGTCCCATTTGGGAGTGAATGCAACAACACTCAGTCAAGGGATGGGTCTTGCTTTATGCAAGGTTCTCAAGTCTCATCTACATTTGTTGTAGATGGCACTTGTGCTATGCAATAGAGTTATGAGTGTCCCATTTTGGAGTGAATGTAGTCAACACTCTATCAAGGGATGGGTGTTGCTTTATGCAAGGTTCTCAAGTCTCATCCAAGCATTGTCCAAAATCTTTTCTGTGAGTTTCCTACTCCCTTAATGAGACATGAAAGGTAGATAGGAGGTAGATATAGTGCTTTTACTATTCAAGGGCCTCTTTGATGGCCATTGAAAGCATTAAAGGACTCATATCTTTTATTTTTGAAAAGGAAGGGTATTGGCTGCCTAACATTTGTGCATTAGATATGAGGCCATCATAACTATATGAGATTCTTGATCCTCACTACCTCTATATGTTGCACTCGGTTTATATTGTCTCGAATAGGAAAATTGTACCTATGGATCATGTGTGTGAAGTATAAGGGACCAAAATGCATGGGAGTTATGTGCTTATGCAATATTTGCTTATGGGTAATGCATGAGCATGGAAACATATGTCAAGATGGCACATTGTTGATGTGATTCATGGGGACATTGGGTACAATGGCATCTCATGTGTACACATAGCAATATCCCATGTAGGATGCAAAGCTCATGCATATGAGGGCAAAAATTTCTCTCTCATGATGAGCAAAAAGTCTAACATTTCATATGAATGTTCTTGCTTTAGTATTGCTAGAGGATGAATTAGGAGACTTGTGAATGTGATATGCTTTAAAGCATTGCTAAAAGATGAATTAGAAGACTTGTAAATGTGATATGCTTTTTATGCTGAGGACTAAGATTTGCCATTATGAGGAGAGGCACATCCTACAAGGTGTGCAGAGAGTTCCCTCTCGACTCAAGTTGTTTCACACACCAGCGCCCACGTAGGCGAGGGAAGAGTTGTCCCCTTGCATGCCTTCCATGTGATTTGCCGTGCAAAGAGGGGCGTGCATCGACATGGGCAGCCAATGCCCCCCACCCACCCATCGCCTGCACATCCTTCGACAACAGAATTGGAACTAGTGCCATCCGATCATAAGTCACTCAGCAAAATTGTGGAGGCAATTTCACATGCTTGGAGTATATTGTTCAATGACGAGGACGTTGGCATGCCATGTAGGATGTCGGGGTCCGATGTGGCAGGGTGACGTGGCGTACCACGTGACCGTCTCTCTCAGCCAACCTATATAATGCATGAAGCTTAAACACTGTGAATATCTGTTTTGCATCGCCATAGCCATGGAGCTCGAGACCCGCCTTCAGATCGTTGGCGTTGGCTTCTGCGCTTGGAGTGCGGCTTTCCTCGCCGTCCGCGCCCTCCTTCCTAAGCGCTCCCACGATTTTTGCAACCGCGTTGTCTCCCTTGCGCATGTGGCCGTTTCCCTCCTCCTTTCCTCCCTCTCTGTCCAGGATTGGCACCGCATCTTCTGGCCCCTCGCATCTCCACCTTCTTCTATGCAGGTACGCCAAAAAAATCTCGATCTCGTTTGCGGAACCGCGTGTGTGCGCGTGCTTGTCTTCATCCGGGTACTATGTTTGTCAAGAGGGAAGTCACATTTTCCGAAAGTCTGCGATGGAGGTAAATGAAGAGACGTAGCCTTGTAAGCCGTCCAAGCCCGCGTCGCTGTCCTGGCCGACAGCGAATAGGACGGGGCAGGACTGCCAAGGCCTCAGGAAATTGGGAGGTGTCCTTTTCGGCGGCTATTAGAAACTACATATAAGCGCTGTCTTATTGTATGCTGCATCTGGGCAGCTTCGACGCTTATTGGCAATAAATGTACTGACCCCGCCGACATTCCCTCTGTTTACTTTGAAGTTTGCACAATTCTAATACTCTACAGATAGCAGTAGAACAGTGCCTGTTCAAAGGTCAGCCAAGGGATCACAAACGACCTGTTGAAGCTGTATACTAGGAAGCAAAACGTAATTTCAAGGTACTCCAGGTAACAAATTCCTCAGGAAACCTCTCCCACCGATCAACCACTAACCGAGGCAGGGAAGACCAAGCACGTGGCATGGCTGCCAGAGAGAGGCCTTCTCATCTACCGATAGTCACCAAGGCTAGCATCATTCCAGGAAATTCCCCGGCCATAAAACTGTCTGGGTTGATAGCATTAGATCCAAGGAAGAATTTAAAAAACGGTAAGTTTGGGAGAAAATATTGATCCTTAAAAAAGACTTATTATACATATCGTAAGATAATTGATGCATATTAGCAATTCTTCACTTAGGAAACAAGATACCTTCTTGGCAAGAACAAACGTTGATTTGAATTAAAAGCACTCAACCCCTTCATGGCATACTCTTCTGTTTGGAATGCCTTGGTGGAGATGCTGTCAGACAATGTCATGGGTGTATTCTTCCACTGTCTTGCAGCATGCCATTGGTTGCCATAGCTGCACTTGCAATTTCTTTAGTTACTTACGTTGGTGGGCACGCCCACAAAGATATTGGACTTATGTGCATCTCATAGTGAGTGAGGGCTGTCTTGTGGGTGTGCCCGCCCTGTTCAGGATAGGATTCCATGTGGGTAGAGGCCTTTTCCAGGGCAGTAGGTGGCGCTGCATTGCCCAGGATGTAGGGCCACCTGGCCAGGCCAGTATAGGGCCAAACCCTGGTCGGGTCAACTGACCAGACCCGGTTGGTTGACCGACCCTGGGTCGGCCACCTCGCTGGACGTGGGTCGGCCACTTGGCAGGCCTGTAAAAGGCCCTGCCTCCTCCATTGCTAGACATATCTCTTGGAGCACCTCACTTGGGTGATTCCCTTACTGTATATACAATTTCCATTGCCTCATTCATGTGTCGATTCTCTCTGTCTCTGATGTATGCTTCTGCACGGCACCACGCTTACATGGTATCAGATGATTGGGTCGGCCAGGGACACAAGGGAGGGCAGCTTTCAGGCACAATCTATGAACGTATTGCTACATAGATCCTAGGTGCTATGGAGGGCTGGTTTTCTGTGTCCAAGGCTAGTTCACGACGAGCTAAAGCATAGCGCCTTGGAGCTGTGGAGCAATCTGCCTAGGATGATTTCAGGCTGCAGTTCTAAGCACACAGGCTGGTCTGTGATCCCAGTGTTTGGTTCAAGGCGTGCTGCAGCAGAGAAGCAAGGAACAGTTTGGAGGTGTCTATGCTGAGCGTGGACACATTTTGCTGATCGGATTCCTGTTTGCAGCAGCCTGTTCCAAGCTGTGGTCTTCCCCTAGTGGTCGGCCTCAATGTGACGGCTTACCTACAGGCAGGGAAAAACAGAGGCGACTTGAAATAGAGGCCCTTGACTGGCTGGTTCTAGGCAATTTCTGAGGCAGCAGCAGGAGGGGCCTGCCCACTGGCGACCTGCGGCAGCAGGAGCAGTCTGCCTAGGTCGATCTGATGCAGCAGTTCCCAACAGACTGTTCATGGAGATTTGGGGACAGCGGGTAGGCTGAGGAAATTGGAGGTCTGTAACAGCCTACCCATGATGACATGTGGCAGGAATTCGGGGCTGTCTGCCCACAGTGACGTGAGGCAGCAATTTGGAGCAGAAGCACGGGTCAATTTTGGGAGGTATGGAATATACTCATGGCACATGTCCCCATGACGACAGCCCCGAATTCCTGCCACATGTCCCCATGACGACATGTGGCAGGAATTTGGGGCTGTCTGCCCACAGTGACGTGAGGCAGCAATTCGGAGCAGAAGCACGGGTCAGTTTTGCAAGGACCAGCAGCAGGGTGCGAGGTATGGAATATACTAAGGGGTTCCTTTGGACGAATACTCCCATGTGCACAAGAGTGTATGGAGGACATGCTACTCCAATGAGAATCAGGGTCACTTGGCACAGGATTGCTGGAATAAGGGCAAATTCAGGGCCAGAACAAGTCTTCCACAAGTAGGGACAAGTTCGAGGATTCAATTTCTTCTGCAGGGTTTTGGAGTTTCGAAGGGCAGGATCAGCTTGAGAGGCTCCGTGTTGTGTGTTCCTCTAGTCCTAAAGACTCCCCCCACGGATCACAGCCAGAGAGGGCTTGTGGGCGGGAGGATTGGCTGCTTTTGGCCCTAATCAGTTGAAATTCTAGTAGGTAAGGTGATAGTGTGGAGCTATGGACCAGATGAGCTCGAGGTTCATTGCTTGGTGGCATAGAGACTATGGACCCGGTGTTGTTCCGGCATTCGAAGTTTGGAGTTCTCGTACATGATGTGTTCAGTGGAGAATACAGGTCATGGTGTGTACATCATCATACCCCATTGGGAACTCAGTGCGACAGGTTTGGGAAATTACAATTGAGGAACATTCCTTATCTGTTCAAGTTGGCATTTTGGTTTGAGTGAAGGAATAGAGAGATAGAGAGTGTGAGAGCAGGAGAGAGTGAGAGAGACGTAAGCTTGGAGACTGTAGTTGCTCAATAGAGTGTGTTAAGAGTACAACACAAAGTAGTGTAGATGAGGTTTTGTCATAGTGACAAAACCTTAGTAGTCACTAACCATAGTTAGTGAACTAACTGCAGTTAGGGGGAAAAACCTCTAAATGAGGGAAAAGTGCCCCTAACTAACTTATTATATTACATTGGTCACTGCTGAATTATAGATATAATTCCAACACCCCCCTGCAGTGCCAATGTCATGTACAAGGCTGATCAATCACCAAACGGATATAAGTTCAGGGCACTGCGAAATGCCTCGAACTTCTCACGTGGTAGCGCTTTGGTGAAGATATCTGCAACGTTGTCATGTGTGGACACAAAGATCATACTGATCTCTCCTGCATGTAGTTTCTCTCTGACATAATGATAGTGAACCTCAATGTGCTTCGTGCGAGCATGAAACACTGGATTCTTTGCCACTGCAATGGCACTCTGACTATCAGTGAGAATTGGAGAAGGACCCTCCAAAGACAGATAAAGATCAGCAAATAAACGTCTCAGCCAGACACATTCCACTGTTGCTGTGAAAGCTGCCCTGTACTCAGCTTCACATGATGAGGTAGCCACTGTAGATTGTTTCTTGCTTAGCCATGAAATGCAAGATTTTCCCAAAAAGAAACAATTGCCACTAGTGGACTGCCTAGTGTCATAATCACCAGCCCAATCTGAATCACTGTAGGCATGCATCTGCAAGTCACCCCCCCTGGGAAATAGTAAGCCAAAAGACTTGGTGCCTTGCAAATAACGGAAGATGCGCTTAACTGCCTGCCAATGCATAGTTTTAGGGCTGTGCATATACCTGCTCACCTGAGATACTGCAAACTGAATATCAGGCCTAGTATTGCAGAGATATATGAGGCATCCAACAGCTTGACTGTAAAGTGTGGCATCAACTGATTCTCCTGCATCATGCATTGTGAGTTTCAGCCCCGGTTCCATAGGAGTAGATATGGGCTTACACTCTTGCATGTTAAATCTGTCCAAAAGTTTCTGAACATACTTGGACTGAGACATAACAGTGCCACGTCTCTCATGAGAGAACTGGATCCCCAAATAAAAATGAAGCAGCCCCAAATCTGACATATCAAAGTGGGTCTGCAAATCAGTTTTGAAATCTGCAATTTTGTCGTCATTGGACCCTGTGAGCAGTAAGTCATCAACATAAAGAAGGATGACTAATATTTCCCCCCCATCCATCTTGATGTAGAGGGTGCTCTCAGTAGGACTATTGTGCAGCCCCTTGCTGGTCAAAAAGGCATGTATCTTGGCATACCATGCACGAGGGGCCTGTTTCAGCCCATATAAAGCTTTATTAAGCTTGCAGACTTGAAGTGCATTTGCTGTAATTTCAAAACCCGGAGGTGGTTTGACATACACTTCTTCCAGCAAGTCCCCATTTAAGAAGGCTGTTTTGATGTCCAACTGATGAACATTCCACTCAAAATGTGCAGCCATTGCAATTACTGAGCGGATGGTGGTCATCCGGGATGTAGGAGCAAAAGTCTCCTCATAATCTATGCCCTTTTTCTGAGCATAGCCTTTAGCAACCAGCCTGGCTTTATATCTGTCAATGGAGCCATCTGGCTTCCGTTTGACTTTAAATACCCATCGTGTGCCAATAGCATGTTTACCCGGTGGCAAGTCCACAACATCCCAAGTCTGATTTTTGGCAATGGACTGCAACTCATCGTGCATGGCATTCATCCAATGCACATTACCTTGTGCCTCTTCAAAGGTGGCAGGCTCCTCTTCATCAAGGAGAGTACCTGCATATGCTGATTCCACTGAATTAGCACCTTCCATGTGCCTTGCTGCACTGCGAGTCCTGCCAGGTAACGGAGCATCAAGTTTACTCTCCCGGAGAGTCTGTAACAGCCAGTTTGGGACTGTTTTTGCTGCATGTATGTCTGCAATTTCTTGCTGTACCACTTGTTCCACTTCCTGTGGAGGAGGCATGACATCCCGTGGCGGAACTGAAGCATGTGAAGGTTGCTGTAAATTCTGATTTGGATCAGAAAAATCAGCAGGGGAACCCAAAGCAATGGGTAGCAACCCTTGAAATACATCTTCTGAAGGTGAAGGCATATGAAAATCAGCCTGAGTGTAAGCTGAATTTTCAGAAAATATCACATCTCTACTTACAATGATTTTGCGTGTAGCAGGATTGTAGAGACGATACCCCTTGCTTTCTGCACTGTATCCAACAAATATGCATTTGATGGCTTTATCTGACAATTTGTGCCTAAATTCAACTGGCACATGTGCATAGGCAAGGCATCCAAAGACTCGGAAGTGATCCACTGAAGGCTTCCTGTCATTCCAGACCTCAAAAGGAGTTTTTGTTTTTAAAGCCTTAGTGGGAGCCCTGTTCAAAATGTAATTGGCACACATCAAACCCTCTAACCAGAATTTATGAGGCATGTGTTTGCTTTTCAGCATACATCTGTCCATCTCCATGAGGGTTCTATTTTTCCTCTCAGCTTTGCCATTTTGCTGAGGGGTCAGCCTGACTGTGAGCTGATGCACAATACCCTTTTGTTTGAGGAAAGCATCAAATTCTGCAGATAGGTATTCCCCACCTCTATCCGTGCGTAATATCTGTATCTTGAGCCCGGTTTCATTTTCAACCATGGCTGAAAAGTGTTTAAACACTGTGAACACTTCAGATTTCTTTTTCAGCCCATAAACCCAAGTAAAATTGGAGTAGTCATCAATAAATGTGACAAAGTAGAGATGACCACCCAATGAAGGAGTCCTCATGGGACCACAGACATCACTGTGTATAAGCTGCAATTTGCGAACAGCTTTAACTGAACCATCCTTTTTGAAGGGAAATCTATGCATTTTACCTAAAATGCACCCTTCACAGGCATGTGGAGGAGGTATTGCAAGAGGGGGCAATGCATCAACCATTGAAAATTTCTGAAGTGTCATCAAGCTGTTGTAATGCATGTGGCCATATCTGGCATGCCATAATTCTGCATTTTGCATGGCAACTGTAGGGGAAGAAATTGCCAAAGCATGAGCTGCTCTTTTCTGAAAAATATCAAGCTGAAAAAGCCCACGCAGCAGAGTACCAGATAACATTAAGGCATTGTTAGCTTCCCTGTCCCGGACAGCACATTTGTCATCCTCAAAGATGACCTGAAATCCATCTCTGTTAAGAGTGGACACTGAAAGGAGATTTTTGGTTATGCCAGGCACATATAAAACATCAGAAAGTCTGAAAATTGAGCCATCAATTGCAGTGAGCTCAACTTCTCCTGTGCCACGTACTGAATATGAGGAGTTATTGGCACAAGTGACTTTCTTACCAACAGGAGGTGGATGCAAGGAAGTAAAAAGAGACTTCCTCGAAGTGATGTGCTTGGATGCACCGCTGTCAAAATACCATATGTTCAGTGTTTCATCAACACTGAAAGCAGATGCATCTGAAGGAGAGTCAAAACTGCAAGTCAAAAATGCATAAGTGTCATCACTGCATGAAGCTGTACTATCCCGAGCATCTGGAACAGCCAACCTAGAATCGGAAATGCAAGATAAAAAGGCATAATCTTGACCAACAAAGTTGGCTGCAGCATCCCCACTGTCAGATGCACAAGGGGCTGAATCTGAAACAGCCATTCCTGAGCTGTTTTTCTTTTCCTTTGCAATCCTTTTCCTGCATTCTGCTATGTGATGACCTGGCTTTTTGCAGTAGTGACAGAAACCCTTCTTTTTGGGCTTGCTTGCATCACTTTTAGCCTTTTGTGAAGGCTGTCCTGACCCACTGGAAGGCTGATTTGCTGCTGTTTTTGCCTGTCCCTTTGTTTTTGATTTGAATTTTGAGAGCATGGCTTGTTCACCTGCACGTGAAGCCAAATTTTTCCTGGTCTGCTCTTCCTGAAGCAGAAGTCCTATCAGCTCATGAAAAGAAAGAGGATTTGCACCCCCCCTCAATGATAAATTGAGCGAAGTATGAAAGCTGAGATAAGACTCAGGAAGAGAATTCAGAGTGGTTGTAATCATCTCTGAATCAGGAATAATTTCATCTATATTTAACAACTGCTCTCTGAGATCCTGTAGCTTAGTGAGGTGGGCTGACATGGAGTCACCTTCCTCCATATGTGTATTGGTCAACTCTCTTTTTAAAAAAGATACCCTGGCATCATTCCGTGCTGCATACATGCTTTCCAAAATATCCCACGCTGCCCTGGAGGTCTTACACGACCGGATATGCGGAATGATTGATCTTTTTACTGAAAGAGAGATGCAAGACAAAGCTAAGGCATCTCGTGAATCCCATCTCTTTTGTTCAGGAGTATTAACTGTAGCTGCACCAACAACTTGTCCTGCAGCTGCACCTTGTGCACGACCTCTTCCACCTCCTTGATGAGGAGGGGTAGCAGGTGCAATATCTGCTGGTCGGATTTCATCCCCATTGACATAATCCCATAAATTACGAGAAATCAGAATATTACGTACCATGAAACTCCAGAGGGAGTAGTTGGTACCATCCAATTTGTCTTCCTGAGAAAGACCACCGAACTGAAAATCATTCTGATTTTGATGGGCCATATCTGAAAAAGGAATTGAAGCAGATACAAAGCTGAATTCCCTTACTGGGAATAAAATGCACAACTCCCAAAAAACACACCCAAGCACGGGCTGTATAAGCAACTTAGATTTCTGCACTTGAGCTGTCAGAAATCTGTCCAAGCATAGAACACTCTCCAAAATCTGCCAAAAGTGTTCCAAACACTCCAATAAAGGCAGTATATACTGAATACTCCAAAAAATGCTCTCCAAACACAAAAGCCCCAATTTGTAGCTAAAAATTGCAGCCAGAAAGGGGTAAAATTACTAAAAGCCCCAAATCTGCAATTTTTGAACAAAAGCCCCAAATTTCAGACTAGATCTGCAGATCTGTCTGTAAAAGCCCCAAATGTACTCCCAGAAAATAACTGCCCCAATTTGTGGTTTCCTGCAAGATGAGCCTGTCCAAAAACACCTGTGGCTTAAGGCAACTGGTGTCGATCTGCAAGTACAGATTGTACAGCTGACAGAAGCAAGGACTGTACGGTCAGTACGAACTGTACGGTCAGTACGGAACAGACCGTACGGTACTGATGACGCAGGTACAGTCGAAAAACAAAACTGTACGGAAGCAGGATGGCGATGATGTACGGCGAAAATGGTACGGACGGCGGAACCTGTACGGCGTACGGCAAAATCTGTACGGACGGCGAAAACTGTACGGACAGCGGAATTCGTACGGCGTACGGCGAAATCTGTTCGGACGGCGAAAACTGTACGGCGATGGTACGTCGGATTCCGTACAGTCGTACGGACTGTACGGACGAGTTGTAGCAGGGAGAGAACGTTGAGGGAGCTGGTGGCCCGAGGGTAGTTGAACCCGCTCTGATACCAAATGAAGGAATAGAGAGATAGAGAGTGTGAGAGCAGGAGAGAGTGAGAGAGACGTAAGCTTGGAGACTGTAGTTGCTCAATAGAGTGTGTTAAGAGTACAACACAAAGTAGTGTAGATGAGGTTTTGTCATAGTGACAAAACCTTAGTAGTCACTAACCATAGTTAGTGAACTAACTGCAGTTAGGGGGAAAAACCTCTAAATGAGGGAAAAGTGCCCCTAACTAACTTATTATATTACATTGGTCACTGCTGAATTATAGATATAATTCCAACATTGAGGACCCAGGTTGTTTGGTGCTCTCTGAGGTGAATCCAGTAGGCTTGCAGCTGGAGGGTCCATGGTTGCATTGTTTCTTCAGATTATATGCTCACTTTGAGCTGTAGGGAGGCTATTGGAGTTATGTGCAGCTCATATGTGCCCAAAGGATTCCTTCAACCTTGTGGATAGAGGCCTTTCCCAAGGTAGCTGCATGGCCCATGCTGTTAGGGCCATCTGCCCAAGCCAGTTAAGGGCCAGACCTTGGTCCGATCAACTGACCAGACCTGATCGGTTGATTGACCTTGGGTCAGCCATGTGGTTGGGCCGGCCAACTTGGCAGGCCTATTAAGGCCTTGCCTCCTCCATTGCTAGATTTATCTCTCCACCTCACTAGGGTGATTCCTTGCTCTATATATAGTTGCCATTGCCTCATTCATGTGTTGACTCTCTCTCTCTCTCTCTCTCTCTCTCTCTCTCTCTCTCATGTATGCTTCCACACTGTACCACTCTCACAAAAGAAGCCTTCAATCATATTGTTCATCAAGAGATGTCAAACCCCAGGGCGTTGTGCATATTCTTGGTCCTATTCTTCTCAGTAGACTCCAGCTCAATGTTCCGTGTGTCTTGAGAGAGTGCTTCCTTGACCGAGGTTGGCTCCTTATCTCGCATGATGCGAGCAATTAATGCATAGTCAAAGGGTGAAGCTTCCAGACCCTTCCCCTTACCATGGCGTGATCTGCGAGGATGTCCTCGTGGAGTCGTGCACTGGGAATGTCCGTGACTCCAGAGTCTTTCAAGATTTCTATCAACTACCTCTAAGAACTGGAAGCCTCCTTATCTTGCAGGCTCTCCTTCTCAATTTTGGGATCGGATTTTGGTACAACATTTGGTTTTAGGGTCTAGTACATGCTCTGGCTAAGGAACGGTGGCTCGGTCTTCATAGTCTCAAGAATTGGCTGATCCACAAGTGAGGATGGCACTTGCTCATCAAATATTACATCCTGGCTGACCACAATGGCTCTCTGAACTAAATCGTACAATTTGTATCATGTAGCCTGAGTAGAGTAGCGAACACTTCCAACCTTTGTTTTGTGGGGCCTCTAAACCTCCCCTTTTGTGGAGGACTCTGAAAGTGCAACCTCCTAATCAAGCACCATTGGCACATGTTCTTCCCATGTGAGAGTGCTCAAGCTCCCACTTGTGATCAAGGAAGAAAAGAAAGTAGAATACTGGGAAGAAAGACGAGACAAGAGTGGAATGGCCATGTCCTCAAACGAAATGTCTTTCCCAGCCTGAACTGTAGTGCTTTAAGCCCATTGATGCGTTCCCGCATCGTAGCAGACGTCGTGGGATCCAACACTCTCATCTGTATTTCAAGAGATACCCTCTTCATTGGGGCAAGACGATTGTAGAGTGACGCCAAATGCTCGTATATGCCTTTCGTCAGCGTCATATGCTTGATGTGATTGATCACCTGAGGCAATTTAAGAAATGAAAAGAACGTACCCATGCATTAATCCGATCCTAGAGTTGAGCCATCGTCTTGGCATCCTTCTACTCATGGATTCCAAGGTTTGCATCAAGTGGATTTGGCTTTGAAACCCCCATGAGGATGAAGTCTACCAGGTAGTATGACACGACCCCATCACTCCTGAAACCTCTGATCTGCAAGCAAACACAAGAACACACCAAAACGTGAGGAATCTGAGTAGGCTGCTCACCACCCAACCATGACATCTATGGGATGCAATCCCGAATCAAGACTCCGAGCGAAGCTACTGGCACAAACTCCCAATCAAATCCTGACCAGCCTGGTGTCCCATACCACCAGGTGGCACCTAGAGGCTTGGGATCTGTTGTTGGGCCTTGGGCTATGCTAAGATGCAGGCACGCGTCCGCGACTCAATCTAGGATCAGACCTAGCACTTAGGAACGAGACTTGCTCCCATCGGCTCCCTGAGAACTGAACCTCTGGGCTCCTTATATAGACTCAAGCCCAATGCGCCAAAAATAGCAAAGACCTCTAATTGGTTCGTACCCTTGCCACTCAACTTGAGAATCAAGCCTGCCTAGCCCTAAGCCTCCCCAGGCTACCTGAGCTAGTCTTGAGTACCCAATACATGTCAGATACCAATCCGTGCACATGACATACTTCCCCTCCTCTAAGAACTCACTCCTGAGTTCGCTAAAAAACCCGGGAATGTCTTCAGGAGGTTCTGTAATGTCTCCCATGTTGCATCCTCCTCAACACGATCCTTCCACTTGATCTTGTATTCCGTGATAGTTCTATTACGAATCTGTCTTTCACGAAATTCAAGAATACACTCAAGTTCGTGTGGAATAAAAGCCAAATCTGTAACTTCTACTATTTCTTGAGGAGAAACAAGTTGATCATCCGCACCTAGTAACTCTTTCAGTCTGCTGACATGAAATACTGGATGTACTTTAACATCAGGAGGCAATTCTAGTTTATATGCAATTGGTCCAATTCTTTTAATAACCTTGAACGGACCACAGTATCTGGGGGACAATTTCGGAACCAAACCAGTACTTAGGCTCTTGGATTCCTTGGGAATACGCAAATATACCATCGTTCCTTCAGAGAATTCTCTAGGTGAACGATGTCTATTAGCATAAAATCTGTCCCGATTTTGGGCACTTCTAATAGACTCCTTGGCAAACTGCAACATTTCTTGCATGTCTTGCAAGAATGTCTTTGCAGCATCATTTTGAATTTCTTGAACCCAACCATAACTGGTGACTTAGGTTGAAACCCGTACATAAGCATAAAAGGGCTGTACCTAGTACACGAATGCTTTGCACTGTTATAAGCAAATTATATCATGGGGAGATAATCTTCCCATGAAGATTCTCTCTTAGAAACATATGCCCGAAGCATATCTTCAACCAATTGGTTGACCTTCTCTGTACTGCCATCATATTGTGCATGATCTGAGGAACTCATACTTAGAGTAGTTTCCAACTTCTCAAAAACAAGTGTCCAGAAGTTACTTTTAAACTTCGAGTCCCTGTCGTTGACTATGTCAGACGGCAAACCATACAGCTTAAACAAATGGTCCTCAAACTCGTGAGCCAGCCCAACAGCTGAGATGGTTGTTCTAGTAGGTAAGAATGTTGCCATTTTTGTCAGACGGTCCACTATGACCCAAATGGAGTCATGACCCTTGCGCGTTCTAGGCAAACCAGTAATAAAATCCATGGAAATACTTTCTCATTTATTACCCGGGATTTGCAATGGCTGTAATAATTCCGCACTTCTAAGGCGTTCTGCCTTAGTAACCTGATAAACTTGGCAACCTACCACATAGTTTTCAATAAATGCACGCATCTTAGGCCAATAAAAGGTATGTTTTACAAGAGACAGAGCTCGATGTATACCTGGATGTCCAGCACTAGAAGCATCATGACACTCCCAGAGAATCTTGGATCGAAGATCCAAAACATTTGGCACACATATCTTTCCATTCCGGAATAGCAAGCCTTTCCTAATCATCCACTGGCCTCCTGCCGCCTGTACCGTAGGTGGCACAATCCCTGAGTCCTGGTCAACCATGGAGCTCCCATCTTGGACTTTTTGCCAATAAGAACTAAAATGACTATCAGTTGCGTAAAGCCCTCTCAAGGATTGAAATAGGTATGAGGATATTTTCGTAAATGACATAGCATTTACAAATTGACTCAACTTAAGGCATCCGCCACACTATTCATGGAACCCTTTCGATAACGTATTTCAAAATCAAAATCTTGCATTAACTTTGCCCATCTAGCCTTTCTTCCCCTCAATTCTGACCCGTCACACACATACTTGATTGACTGATGATTTGTCAATACAAGAAACTTCGAATCGTACAAGTAGTGTCTCCAAACCTTCAGAGCATACACAACTGCAAAGAGTTCTTTTTCTAGTGTGGGCCAACGATTGGGTGTCGTCTAGCTTCTTACTCTCAAAAGCTACAGGTCTACCCTCTTGGAATAAAGCTGCCCCAATTGCAAAATCACTTGCATCGGCCTCTAAAACATAAGGCCGGGTAGGATCGGGTAATGCAAGAACAGGAGCTTCCTTGATAGTTAACTTCAAGGTTTCAAAAGCCTTGTTCAATGCATCATTCCAAGAGATCAGCTGGGTAGACCTGCTTCCACGACCTTTCAAATAATCACGCACAGACTTTCGTAGAAAAACCGTGAATCCTTAGATCAATGCTAATACCTTCAGAAGAAATCTTGTGTCCTAAGTAAATGATCTCCTTCATAAAGAAGTCACATTTACTCGTCTTGGCATAGAGCTTATGTTGTCTTAGTAGAACTAAGACAATCCGGAGGTGTCCAATGTGATCCTCTAGCGTTCGGCTATATACCAAGATGTCATCTAAGAACACGACAACGAATTTTCCCAAAAAATCTCAGAACAAATCGTTCATTATTTATTGGAAGGTAGCAGGTGCATTGGTCAAACCAAAAGGTAATACGAGAAACTCATAGCAACCATACCTAGTGCGGAATGTGATTCTATCTATGTGTTTAGCATAGATACGGATTTGGTGATAACCCGTACGCAAATCAATCTTAGTGAAATACTTTGCTCCGGTCAAATGCCTATCAAATCATCGGAACGAGGAAGAGGGTATCGATTCTTAATTGTCACTTTATTCAATCGTTTATAATCTATACACATTCTCCAAATTATCTTTCTTCTTTCTTAAGAGGACATGTGCTCCCCAAGGTGATTTACTTGCGTGAATATAGCCCATATTCAGATAATCTTGTAGTTGTAAAGCTAACTCATCCTCCTCAAGCTGGCTCATCCTATAAGGTGGAATACTAATAGGTTGAGCCCCAGGTACTAAATCTATGTGATGGTCTACTGCCCGTTTTGGAGGTAAACCTTCCGGTAGTTGAGCAGGGAATACATCCATGAAATCATCCAACAAGATTCTCAATTCACGGTGTTCAAACACGCTTAAATCATTTTTGTTATTAACAGAGACAACAAATGAAGAAAGCGGAATCAAAACACACTGATACACATCATAATGAGAAGTGTTTATTATATTCCGAAGCTGCATCGCAGATACAACAGGTCCTTGAGAAGAGGGAATATTATCACATTGGGGTGTCCTTATCCAAAAAAGAGAGTGTATGCTCTTTCCATCCAATCCGAATATCATGGGTTTTAAACCACTCTATTCCGATTAACAAGTCCACATGTTCCAAGTGCATGACATAGCACCTAAGAGCAGCTGTGTAGTCTTGAATTCGGATAGAAAGTATGTCAATCTTGCAATCCCAAAACTGCTTCTCAGTGGGAAGTTGCACCTCCTAGGTGTGATCGCTAGGTATCATGGACAGCCCCATCCTCTGCACAAGTTTGTAATTAACAAAATTGTGAGAGCTGCCCGGGTCAAAGAGAATGTGAATTCTTTGGTCCCTTACTACTCTATAAACTCGAAAAAGGTCATGGGGGCCAATAACGAATTATTAAAAGTGCAATTACAAGAAAGTGGGTAGGAAATGACATTTACAGAAATACCTGTCATCGAAACTTGGCTAGCTCCCTTAGCTTTGGTACCTTGTCTTGCATGGAGCTTCGGTCTCGGCGCTTGCATCTGGGTCTTGCGCTTGGGACAATCATGCTGAGTGTGGCCCCGCTCCTCGCATATGAAGCAACGTCCTTCTTTCTTTAACTTCAACGTGCGTAGGAAACGGGCATGACCATTCTTCGTCTGAGTCGAGTTCTTCTTGGAGGCGTTGTCTATAGACTTCGACTCCCCGGTATCAGTGGTAGACTGGACTTGTTCTTCCCACTCGTGTCAACAACGGTGGTTCCCTTTGCATTGGCCATGGTATCATCATAGATGCGTGCATAGTTCATGGCCTCTTGCAAAGTGGTACACTTGTTCTTCTTAATCTGAAGCTTGTACGAGTCAGGCAAACCATCCACAAAGAATCCTAACAAGGTAACTGGATCCATCTTTGTAGCTCTGGTCTGCAAATCACGAAACCTATGAAGATAGACCTCAAAAGTCAAATTCAGCTTGGACATATCGAGGGCCTTGAGCTTGCCTACGATATCGTAATCTTCCTCCTCCTTCAGAAACTCTTTCTTGAAGACCTCTTCGAATTCTATCCATCTTGCAGGCTTGGGTCGGAGTTTCTTCCACCAAAATAAAGCCTTCCCTGACATATACCCTGCTGCGAGCTGCATCTTCTTGTCATCTGGATAAGGGTGAAACTGGAAGTGTACTTGCCACTTGTGCAACCAAGTGTCAACCACTTCCTTGGTACGAGACTTTTGATCACCGTGATAAGGATCTTGAGTGATATTCGGACCTAAAACTGAAGCCAAAGCACCCACATGCGTGAGCGCTTGAACAGTGCTAGTCAAAGGGAGAGTGAAGTCTGAATCCCTCTCTGTGTCAACCCCTTTTGATTCGTATTAACTCGCTCGAACTTTTCATCGAGAGCAGTGGTGAATTTACTGAAGGCAGTCTTCATAATCAAATCATCGTAGAGGCCGTGGTCATCATCTGCATGGTAATTCATATCTTGATCACCCATAGCGAGCCCAGGGTCTATGGAATCAGCCATAACTGAAATCTGATCTGATGAAGAAAGTAGACTTAGAGAAGAGAAGCAACAGGTGGGCTCGGAGAGACTGGAATAGAGGGAAACCTGGCCAGATAGGAGGTGACCAAAGAAAAGAGAGGCTGGCTGATGAAAAGAGCTACGAATCTGACGATGAGCTCAAATCACTGAACCCGGATGCTCCCGCTCCTGGATGAGCCGTACAGACGTTTGCAATAGGTCGTACCAGGTGACGAAATCCGCAAGAGGGGCGTGGAGGGGTCTTCACGTGTGCGCATTCATAATCTAGGGCAGAGCTGCGATTTCGCCAAGCTATAAGGTGGGTGGTCCAAGCTTTTAGAAAGCTCAGCTTTCTAAGAAAGCCCACCCTCCTAACTTGGAGGGGTGGTGCTTTTTTAAGCTTCCAGCCCCCCCTACCTCCCGAAACAGCTCAGCCTTGATGCGACCTTGCTCTAGCGTATGACATACCCCTCTGCACTCCCTTGCATGACGCAATCCTGATCTCTGCGCAGCTCAGCTGTACATGGGATCACTAGGGTTCCGCCTCAGCCCATCACTTGCCTAGTGGCTCCTCTCGCGTCTCTCCTACAATCCTCTCCGCTCTCTCCAAACTACACCTCTCACTCTCTCTCACCTAGCCCCTCACATTAGCATCGAATTCACCCACTCTCTCTTTCTCCTTCCTTCTTTCCCAATCGAAAACCACAACCCTTAACGATGAACCAATCAAGCACTTGCAGGGCAGTCCAGGTTCTTCCTGAGCTGCCTCCTATGGATGAAGAGGGCCACATAATCTATGTGCCGGAGCAAATCAAGGGCTTCAGAGATCATGTACTCAGGAACAAAGCCTACAGAGAATACCTCATCAAATGGAAAGGTTTAACGGAAGATCAGAATTCTTGGCAACCTGAGAGCATTGTGCAGGACTACCCCTATCTCCTATAGAGCTGATCAGTTTCTGTTGTATCCTTCTCATCCAGGGCAACCTCTTGGAAATTTTGAGGGCAAAATTCTTTGGGAAGGGATGGCTGTAATGAAGGTGGGAAAAAGAAGGATTTTAAGGGGGAAATAGATGGGAGAATAGTAGGGGAAATGTGGGAACTGTGGGGGACTATATAAGTCAACCCAAAAGGATTGTAAGGGACTTTTTGATGTGACACCTAATCCTATCTACTCTCCCTTCCTCCTTCCTGCCTACGCTCACTCACTGTCTCTCTCTCTCTCTCTCCCCTACTCCCTCTCAATCTCTCCCTCTCTTTCCCACCTCATTCTCTCTCTCTCCTACCCCTTCTCCTCCCTTCTTCCCCTATCTCTCCCCCTTTCTGCTAGTCTATCCCCCTTTCTCTAAATCTGCCCCTACCCCTTTTCTACACCATCATTATAGGGCCTTTCCTAATGCATCTTTTTTTTACCCCTCTCTTGGGATACTTTGAAATCCTTTGCCCCTAGGCACATTTCTTGCATTAGGCCCTTAGCCTTAAATCCACCTAGTCTGGTGCTATCAGCCCTCACCTAGGACCTTGACATTAATTCCCTCCCGATCATTTACATGAAGCGCAAACACATATATTACAAACGTAGATCCTTAAGGGAAATGTCGACTGATTCTTCCGAGGTCATGCCACCTCAACCAGAGCATAACATTCCTTCCCTCTTCAGACATCAGCGTCCTTGATGATAAAGTCTAGGAACACTCTCCGCAACTGGTATACGGATTCCCAGGTAGCTTCTGATAGAGGCTGACCATGCCATGCAACCAACATCGTGGGTATCTTCCGATTTCGCACTTGCATTGTTCCTCGGTCCAGGATTCTTGTTGGTTTGCGTCTTGCATTATCCTCTATCTCGTGAAATAAAACCACACCTTCGATTAGTGAGTCACGAGTATGCAAAAATTTCTTTAAACGAGAAACATGAAACACTGGGTGCACCTTGCAACCCTGTTGCAATTCTAATTTATAGGCTACCTTGCCTATTCTCTTTAGAATTAACCACGGCCCACAATATCGAGGTGATAACTTAGCACACTCTCCTGAAGTCAACGACTTCGAGTGCGAAGGAACTCTGAGAAAAAAATTTTCTCCTTCCTTAAATTCTCTTATAGACCGGTTTTTATCCGCATACGCCTTGGCTCTATCCATAGCCTGGCAGATATTAGCTCTCGCAAGTGCTAGCATCTCCCGCATTTGAACCACAAAGTTCGCGGCACTAGGCACTCTCTGAGGTATTCCAACTGTAGTTGGATTTGTTGGTCTATAACCATAATTCAATTCAAACGGACTAAACTCCGTAGAGGAATGTTTTCTATCATTGTAGGCAAACTCTAACAATGGCAACCACTTGTCCCATGTATGTTGCCTCAATGACACATATGCCCTCAGCATATCCTCTAAAATCTGGTTGACTCTCTCCGTCTGACCATCCATTTCAGGATGATCCCCACTACTCATTCCCAACTCAGTCCTTAGTGTCTCAAATACCGCTGTCCAAAAATGACCGGTAAATCTGACATCTCTGTCTGACACTATGGATCTAGGCAATCCATGCAGACGAAATATATGTCTAATAAACAAATCCGCCACTTGGGGGGCACTAACAGACTCTCTAGTTGGAATGAAGTGAGCCATCTTGGTTAGACGATCAACCACCACAAGGATAGAATCATACCCTCCTTGTGTCGTAGGCAGACCCACAATAAAGTCCATGGAAATGCTCTCCCACTTAGTGGTATCTCCAAGGGCTGTAAAAGTCCAGGTGGCTTCACCCACTCGGCCTTACTTACCTGACACGAAAAACAACATGTCACATATTCATGAATATGCTTTTTCATCTTTGGCCAAAAGAAATCTCGCTTCACGAGATCATATGTCTTCTCGACTCCTGGATGTCCCACACATGGGCTATCATGGCACCGTTGAATGACTCTCTGCCTGAGATCATTCTGATGTTACCTTGCCATTTCTTTTCAGCATACCATCCCTTATGGTATATCTTGCATAAGTTTGGTCTTTTCTGGATGCCAGGTCATCCTTTTCGTTTTCCCCGAGTTTTAACACATGAGCCTTAGGCCATAGACTCTGGACAAATTCGTCCACCTTTTGAGTTTCTCTAATCTCGATCATTAGAGCACTCTCTAATACCATGAAACTCATGTTATGCATAATGCGTGACAACGCATCAACAACTTTATTATCTTTTCCTCTTCGGTACCGAATCGTCAAACTAAACTCCTGCATGAGTTCTGCCTACCTAGCTTGGCGGCCTCTCAAGTGAGGTTGTTTACAAAAATGTTTCAGAGTATCTTGATCAACATTCACATAAAACTCTGAGCCATACAAATAATGCCTCCATGTTTTCAAAGCATGGATAACAGCATACAACTCCAATTCATGAGTTGGCCAATTTCGCTGAGAGGGAGAAAGCTTCTTGCTTTCAAAGGCTACTAGCCTTCCCTCTTGAAGAAGAACCGCTTCTACCGCAATGCCACTTGCATCGGTTTCTAGGAAAAACGGTTTCTGGGGATCTATTTTTAACACCAGTCCTGAAATCACAGCTTGTTTCACGGCGTTAAAACTTTCTTGTTGATTGTACTTTATCTGAGGTCAGATCAGTCAATGGCGATACTATTTCGGAATATCCTTTAATATGCCTTCGATAAAATTGGACAAATCCCAAGAATGATCGCAAAAAAGCGGTCAGACTCTAAGGGATTGGCCAAGTTAGTACCGCAGCCACTTTCTTTGGATCCATTTCTACCCCCTCTGGAGTAATTATGAATCCTAAATATTCAAGTCTAACCATACACAGTATAGTTTTCTTTTTATTTACATAAAGACTGGCTTTGCTCATAGGACTGAACACTATTCTTAAGTATTCGCGATGCTCAATAATACTTTTACTGAATACCAGAATATCGTCAATAAAATGTACTACAAACTTTCCGATATACGGACGTAGTAAATCGTCTTAATCCACCACCTATCCGCTGCTTCACTAAACATGTGGGTGGCCTCGCGGATTTTCTTGATATCATTTTTTATTTCACAAATGGCGAACGCCTCGTCCCATTTGTGCAACTAGGTCTCAATGATATCGGAACTACGGTCATTCATCCGACCAGAATACTTCTCCGGCCTATAATCGGCAATATTAGGTACTTTAGCCCTCCTAGGCTCGACCGTATGGATACTAGACTCCGGTTCCATCGGAGCCTTTCCTTTCTCATCTCGAGAAGGTATGGCAGACATACTATGTATCACTCTTCTAAGTTCAGACTGCCCTGCATTTGCCTGTAACTGTTGCGCTAATAACTGCTGCAAGGCATCCTCAAGTAATGCAATCTTACCAGATAAGGTGTGAACTACTGGGTCCGAGGTGGCAATTTGGGCCCTCCTAGGGCGGGTCAAATCAGACCCAAAATCGGGTAGAAACGAGACGGACACAACTTATTCTAATGCTGGAACACCACAGCGTCAAAAAGCACCCCGGGGAATGAAGGGGGGGAGACCAGAGCCCGTTGGACCTACGGTTATACCCTAGCGAAGCCTCTAGCAACCCTTACCAGCCCTGAAGATGGCTGCATCCAGCGTGGTACCCTGGCTGTACAGGTGGCCCTGGTATGGATCCAGCCCCTCTTGATCTAACCTCACGTTTGGCGGGAACCCCCACAAAGAAGCCCTCACTCATGCTGTACATCAGGTGCAATCTACCACTACTCAGAAAACTTCGAGTTATTCATTCAGCGTAGCTTGTAGCTTTTAAAACTTTCTCTTACTCCCTCTCTCTGCAAGACACTAGGGCCCAAGACAACTTGTCGGGCTGGACCCCCCGAAGTTTTATTCATTTTGTAAAATCTGTATACAAAAGTTAGCGTGCAAGCTGCTGCTCAAAATCCATACGTGAACCATTTTACAAAGAGCTCTCAGGCTCATTCTTTGGCAACATGCCACTTGTCAAATCACCACACTATTCATAATCTAGCATTTATCTAAGGTGAAATTTTTCCTATGCAGTCATTTGCCTTGCAGACTATGTCGAAGAGGGTTGCTTTGGTGCCTCTATTGGACTGGTGATGCAAGCACAAACGTGATGGCTTGTTGTTTATGCTTGGAGGAACAGCCTTTGTGTTTTAAGTTTCTGAGAGGGCTCTTTGAAATAGAGAATATATGAATTTTATTAGCTTCATGTCATTTCAGTGAAAGGTATTCTTTTTTTGTATGAGATCTTTTCTGAATCGATCATTGATAATATTTTCATTTCATTCTTTTTGGATTTTATGCAGATGTGGGCTATGACAGTGAGCTTGGCATACTTCATTTATGATTTCTTTTGCTGCCTTCTTGAAACACCTATAGATCATTCAAACACACTTCACCATATCGTTAGCGTCTCCAGCCTTGCATATTCTGTTCTTTACAACACGGTAAGTAACATGCGATGTTTGCTATCCTTTTGGAAATGCTGATGACATGTGTAAATGATGAGATTTTCACTCCACAGTATCTTGTCTCTTTCCACAAGCTTTCAAAAATGCAAGGTTTTGAAGGATCTTATTCATTGTCAAGTCTCTTCACTGAACACTTATCCACTTGCTTGGTAATTCATTTATTGCATATCTTTTTGTTGAAATTTCACGTTCTTTAAATAAGGATGTTTGCGAAAATAATGCATATGTTTTTATAATGTTCAAGTAGGTATTAGTTGGCTAGGGTCTAGCATTTGAGGGTGGATCCTCATTGAAGGGGTTACGGGCATTAGTATCCCACAACTTGAGACAACATATCTCTTTCGCACACACCACTCGATCCACGCGTCCTCCACTCCTCGGCTCAATACACTGCAATAGCTGGTACAATGATGAGTGTAAGGCTTTGTGCCGACAACTTAACTCCGACTCAAAACGAAGCATCATCTTCCGAGTGAGGCAGAGACAATATGTGAGTACTGCCATCTGGTTTACCGGAAGAAGCAAGCTTTCATCCGTGGGAACAAGGAGGAGTTAATTACACACTATATGATGTCCCTTACCAGCCAGCACTTGATCTCTCACAGATACAACGCCTCACTTCATGCATGCTTTTCATAGGTAGTGGTGTCAAACACGCAGCCGGGAAGGTTCACAACGGCTGAGCGAAAGATCATGAGGGCCTATGTGTGAGAACGGAGAGAGGAAGAGATGAGAGCAGGAGAGCAAGAGTGAGAGAGCAAGAGAGCAACACACAGTTGAATAGAAAAAGATAAGAAAGCTTACAAGATTGGGGGTTTTGTCTCAGTGACAAAACCTAACCAACCCACTAACTTTGGTTAGGGGAAAAAACCTGTAAATGAGAGAAAAGTGCCCTTATCCCACTTATTAGTCATACATTGGTCATTGTCGTGACTATCATGAGATTGAAACTGCACTATGTTGTGTTTTTAGAGGATGAGTTTGGGAATGTTCCTGGATTCATCTAGGTATATGCTTCTGCCGTATTAGCGGACATGCAAATTTCACCTTGTGAAGTTTTCGTCCAAGTTGCGGCCTGCTGGTTTTGCGATAATTCTATCTATCTTAAATGGTGCGTTGCCCTGCTCGTTTGGGAGAGACTAAAATGAAATCGTTTAGACTTCACAATCAGTTGTAGCTTGAATGAAAGAGATTTTGGACTACTTTTTGATTAGCCTTCTCCTTTAGTGCTAGCCTTCATCACGGCTGAGTCTGCCCTTCACCTCCGGAGTGCCAACAGAAACTCAGTACGAAGACTTTGTATAAATGGACGCTCAAGTGTGGGTGTGTGGATTTGTATGTGTGAGAGCATATTTTTATACTATGGTCTACACCCATTGTTGGGCGTTGATGACGTTAGTGGGGATGTCATAGTAGCTAGTCCTTGCTATGCGTGATGGAGTTTATGGTTTTCAATCTTATGAGTGACTATCGTGAGATTGAAACTGCACTATGTTGTGTTCTTAGAGGATGAGTTTGGGAATGTTCTTGGATTCATCTAGGTATATATACATTTGTCATTGCCATTAATTATGGCTACAATTCCAACACCCCCATGCAAGTTCAATGTGATGATGTACAAGGAAATGATGAATCACCAAAAGGAGAGAAGTTCAGGGCACTGCGAAATGCGTCAAACTTCTCACGAGGAAGTGCTTTGGTGAATATGTCTGCAACATGGTCATGTGTGGACACGTAGATCATATTGATCTCCCCTACATGCAACTTCTCTCTGACATAGTGATAGTGAACCTCAATGTGCTTCGTGCGAGCATGAAACACTTGGCCACTGCTATAGCACTTTGGCTATCAGTGAGAATTGGAGAAAGAACCTCCAATGAGAGATGAAGATCAGCAAACAAACGGCGCAGCCAAACACACTCAACTATTGTTGTGAAAGCTGCCCTGTACTCAGCTTCACATGAGGAGGTAGCCATAGTAGTTTGTTTCTTGCTCAACCAAGAAATGCAAGCATGGCCCAAAAAGAAACAATTGTCACTTGTGGACTGCCTTGTATCATTATCTCCAACCCAATCGGAGTCGGTGTAAGCATGCATTTGCAAGTCACCCCCCCTAGGAAACATCAAGCCATAAGACTTAGTGCCTTGCAAGTAACAGAAAATGCGTTTTACAGCCTGCCAATGCGGAGAAGTCTTCAGGTTGTGCACATATCTGCTCACTTGTGAAACTGCAAATTGAATGTCAGGCAGAGTATTGCACAAGTAAATGAGGCATCCAGCAGCCTGGCTGTAAAGTGTGACATCAACCGGTTCACCTCCACCATACATGGTAAGCTTCAGCCGTGGCTCCATGGGAGTGGTTGTAGGCTTGCAGTCTTGCATCTTGAACCAATCCAAAAGCTTTTGCACATACTTGGATTGAGACATAATGATGCCATGACTTTCTTGTATGAACTGGATTCCCAAATAAAAATGAAGCATGCCCAAATGTGACATGTCAAAAGTAGCTCTCAACTCATCCTTGAAATTTGCAATTCCTTCATTGGACCCTGTGAGCAGCAGATCATCTACATAAAGAATGATGACCAAAATATCCCCCCCATCCTTGTTGATGGAGAGGGTACTCTCAATTGGACTATTATTGAGACCCTTGCTGGTCAGAAATGCATCAATCTCTGATTACCAAGCATGTGGAGCTTGTTTCAGCCCATACAAAGCTTTGCAAATGTCTCCTCGCAATCAATGCCCTTTTTCTGAGCATAGCCTTTGGCAACCAGCCTTGCCTTATACCTGTCAATTGACCCATCTGGCTTTCTGTTTATTTTGAAAACCCATTTGGTACCTATGGCATGCTTCTCTGGTGGCAAATGCACTCTTTCTCTGGTGGCAAATGCACAAGATTCCAAGTCTGATTTTTATCAATGGACTGCAAATCATCCTGCATGGCATTCATCCAGTGCACCATTATCCTTAGCCTCTTCAAAGCAATCCGGCTCTTCTTCATCCAGAATTGTACCTACAAAGATTGAATCAACAAAATTCTCATGTTCAGGTCTTGTGGCATTGCGAGTTCTGCCAGGCAAAGGAGCATCAAGCTTACTCTCCTTCAGAGTTTGGAGTAGCCAATGTGGAACTGATTTTGCTGTTTGTATTTCTGTCCTTTCCTGCCTAGCTGCATCTTCCACTGCCTGTGGAGGAATGAAATCAGCTTGGGGCTGAATCAGGGCATGTGGAACAACAGGAACTTGCTGTAAATCCTGATTTGCAGCATGCATATCAGCTCTAGAACCCAAAGCAATGGGTATCAGCCCTTCAAAAACATCATCTGAATGTGAAGTAGCTGGCATATTAAATTCAGCATGTGTATTTGCTAAATTTTCAGAAAAGATCACATCTCTACTAACAAAGATCTTGCAAGCAACATGATCATAGAGATAGTATCCTTTGCTTTCTGCGCTATACCCAACAAAAATGCATTTGAGTGTCTTGTCTTACAGCTTATGATGAAACTCTTTGGGCACATGGGCATATGCAACACAACCAAAAATACGGAAATGATTCAGTGAAGGCTTTTTTCCATACCAAGCTTCATATGGTGTCATAGTTTTCAAAGCCTTCGTGGGAGCACGATTCAAGACATAATTGGCACACATGAGACCTTCAAGCCAAAATTTGTGAGGCAATTTCTTGCTCGTAAGCATGCATCTATCCATCTCCATGAGAGTGCGATTTTTCCTCTCAGTTGAAGGATTCTGCTGAGGATTAAGCTTCATTGTAAGCTGATGATGAATGCCCTTTTCCAGCAAATAATCCAAGCTCTTACACACAAAATTGTAGTGTCAGATGGACATCCCTTTTGATAGCGAGGGTGGGTGGGGAGAAAGGAGGAGCGGTTTCTCCTCTTGCTGTCCACGCCTTACTTCAGACCCGCCTTGAGCTCCACAAATGGCTGGCCTTCCTTTAGCACGCCTGATCTACCTTGATCAGCCACTCCAATTTGGCCCCATGCCTTGGGAAACCTACCCTCAGATCCAGCCAGAATCAGACCCCAAACTAATCGGAAGTCCTACTCTTGTATGGGCGGGCACACCCCTTCACTCATGACATATCCTATACCATGGCCAGCCCTATCTTCATCCATGGCTTTGGTAGCTCAAGGCGATAAGAGGTGTTGGTATGCATGTACACACAGATGTTTGAGAGTTTGGGGCTCTAGACGGACAATTTACCTATAGCATTAAGGCCCCCTCTATCCCGCTCACATATCATGAGGTGAATTAGGTTATTTGGGAGGATCTCTTTTAGGTACACACATTCAGGACTTGGTTGGTACTCAATGAGCTTCTTGTGACGCTCATCTTCTACAGGGACCATTGCTTGCGGATTTCAAAGGAGAGCTTCATTGATCCACTGGGATATACATGGATCAACCTCCCCCACCCCTTGAGGATATCAATCGGGCAATTTTGAGTCTTATCACACTGACTTTGCATTGAGAGTGAGCAGCCCAAAGGTATAACTAGAGAGGGTCACATTTGTACTTTGTGTGTATCGGCAAGAGTTTGTGTCGAAGGAGCACTTCGCTTTTAAATGCCTTGTATACTAGGAGATCTGAGGTTGCTATCATTGTCTCTTCAGGGATGGTTTCAGACCCCTATTTATTTTATTGTCCCACACAGGGAGCATCTACTCAAGACACGTAGGCAAGCACAAGATGTATGGTTAGACTATATATATATATATATATATATAGAGAGAGAGAGAGAGAGAGAGAGAGAGTTTATAAAAGTCTACTAGAGACCGATGGGTTTATGAGATTAATAGAAAACCTGATACAATGAGAAAAAAGGGTGGAGCTACTAAACGAGCATCCTAACCCATGCTAGAAAACTGTGTAGGACATAGTCAATGTTAATCATCATCAATGTCACCGTAGTCATAGTCCTCACTAACATCATCAGCATCATAGCAGATACAACCTAATTCAATATAATACAATACAGCACAACAGCATGAAACGTCAAAGTGCGCATGGTGACGGGCTAGGCTATTAGGCAAAAAGCCCGTGATAGATCGATGTCTACTGTTTGGAAGTGTAGTTTGTCGTGACCTCCTGGCAAGGGCTCTTCGCCTGACAAGCGAGATAGTAACCCCTGTCGGCTGTATCCCGGGTTTGAACATAGATCAGATGTCAGCTATGCGTCTGTCCTTTGTCGAATGTGCCGCGCCTTAGTCTTGGGTCTCTACCTCGCCTGCTATCTGTGATCAGGGGGGCAATATGCTCTGGCTGGAAGAACTCCATGATCACACTCTAAGATGAGTCTGATAAGGCCTCCCACCCCTATCTCTATGATCAGACGAGACTCTCTTTATGTCAGACTGCCTCATGAATCAAAGCGGTGAGGCACCTCTGGTCTAGGTATGAGAGAAGTCTGGAAAGGGGCCTGAAGCCATTTCTAAAGAGGTAGTGGTATCGTTCATGAATCTCGTAGTAGACCGGGCACGGATCTCATGTCGGTCACACAGTGTGCAAATATGACTCTCTGTGGATCCCTTTCACTCGTCCACTCTTGATACGGCGTCGGTGTGATGAAACACGGAACTGCCCAATGGCAATCCTAAGCCAGTGGGGTAGGTGGGTCTGAGTGTACTCTGGCAGGTCAATGAAACCCTCCTTAGAGATGCGTAAGCATTGATTCTTACAGAAGATGAGCTTCACAAGGATCTCTATTGGTGCTAACCAAATCCTGAATGTGTGTAGCTGTAAAAGATCCTCTCGGATGATTGGGTTGAACTTGTTGCTCCGAAACAGGACAAATGAGGCGTCATTGCTATACTAGAAGGGCAGCAGCCTGTCTATATGGAAACCCAGTCTCTTGAACCATCTGCATTTGTGTGTATACCATTATCTCTGATCACCCTGAGTTGCTACTGCCATAGAAGAGGATAGCACCAACCAAGGTAGTCTGTGTCGCCCTGCAGTACATACATACTTAGAGCATGATTACTGAGTTTTTCGAGTTAGATAGCACGGACTAGCAGGCCTCAGGGAGACGGCGGATCTAAGGACGTCACGACAGACTTGCGAGCAGGTTGAGGCACAGATTAGACTTGGGGACCTTCCCTCATGTTCACCATATCAAAGGCATGGTCGACGGAAATGACAGTGGCAAGTCCGACGCAGGGCCACAGTGGACCACACATACCGACCGTCAGTGATCTATCATAGGTTTTATGCCACCGCAGTTCCATACATCATCGGGCTCCCCCTTGGCTTTGACCCCTCATTCAGCTTCTGTGTGATGATCACAGTGATGCTACATCTTGACTTCCATCCTCTCCGTGGGCTCAAAGATCCTTATGTATTGATGTTTTTATGATTATGGTTATGTTCTATTTGTTTGGATTCACATGGATGCCTACCAAGGGGTTCACCTTTCCTTAAATACCCTCCCTCCTTGGGGACCCTTTTCAACTCCTCTCACCTCCTCACTCTTCCTTCCCTTCTTGTCTTTCTTCCCTCTCCATGCTTCTTGTTAGGGGTTTGTGACACACTAGCATGATGTTTTTGTTTGATTCCAAGAGTACATACCAGATGGAGAGTACTTTTGTTTGGACTGGCATAAACTTGTTCTTTTTAGGTTAAGGTGTACAAATGTGACATTCCTTTGCTACTGGTGCAAAGTGCTCACTGTTCTTTTGTCCAGACGCTCAAAAAGAGCCTTTTCATAATTAACAGTTATATGAAAGTTATAGAGTTTGCCATTTTCTGTTTTTGTTTGATTCCAAGAGTACATACCAGATGGAGAGTACTTTTGTTTGGACTGGCATAAACTTGTTCTTTTTAGGTTAAGGTGTACAAATGTGACATTCCTTTGCTACTGGTGCAAAGTGCTCACAGTTCTTTTGTCCAGACGCTAAAAAAGAGCCTTTTCATAATTAAGAGTTATATATGATTTGGTGGGAGTTATACCAGTCATAAAGTTTTTTAACTCCTCTCGGAGTGTAGAAGAGAAGTGTACTCCAATCTTGCTTGAACTACACTCTATACTAAGATAGACTTGGAAGATCTGAAGTTGTGAATAGGAAAGCGCTTTTCACAAGTTTTTAACTATAGATATGAAAAAGAATAGTAAAAAAATCAGCCTTGCATTTTGATTCTTGTTGGATGAAATCTAAAAGGCGAGACCTAGATTCGAAAAAGAAGAGTGCACAAAAGTTGTAGCTGTTGAAGATGTCCTTTGTTCGTTGAAGTTCCTTCTAGATAATTTGTTCATATCTAGGAGACTCTTTATTTTAACAAAGCATTGGTATTCCAATGGGCACTAATTGTGATGTTTCCTTAGCAAACTTCTACCTCTTTACTTGTGAATTTGAGTTTATGGAGCATTTGATCTCTTGTGAGACTTTTCCAGTCGTTCTTCATAAACTAAGTCAGGTTAGGAGATTCATAGATGACTTATTTGTCCCAGACATTCCAAACTTTAAAGACTTTATGTACAAAGATGCAAACTCTTTTGGTGGAGGAATTTTTCCTCGAGTTTTTTGAACTTAATTGTACAGCTAGTGGAAGCTTTTGTAGTTTGTTGGATATCATACGAATGCCTCACAATCAAACATCTCTGATATGGCTAAATATGGAGTGGTTACTTCCCAATTCTATAGGTTCTCTCGTCTTTGCACAAGTAAGAGTGCATCTATCTCTCAATTTAGCAATTTAATTTTATTAGTCGTTATATCTTCAGAATTTCGGCTTTGGGTATGTTTAGGATCCTTGAACGTAAAATCAAAATCCAAGTTGGGGAGCTTCATAGCCCATTTTCTGTTTGATTCTTAGATTTGTTCTATTTTTGGAGTTCCATGTACTCTTAGGTACCCGACTCCTAATTTTCCGCTCGTTTCTTCCTTTTTACTTTCAAAGTTTTTGTTGTTTGGTTGCGATTTCAAAGCTTACTAAGGACTGGTTTACCCAAGAGATTCCGGAATCTTTCGAAACCCAGATGGCAGCTTATGCTTGGGTACCGATGAGACCATAAGTGTAGCTTTGCTTACTAAGTTCTTTTTCTTCTTTTTTTATTTTCCTCTTTACTTTTAAAAAAGAAGAAGATATTTTCCCTTTGTTCTTTTGCTTGTTCTACAAAGTTTTAATTGTTAGATTGGATATATTCTACTCTTATGAGGGTATATATTGTAATTAGCTTGAAGGTTCTAAAGTATTGATGAATATAAGACGAAGAGGCTAGACCAACCTGTCACGTACCTTGTATCAAACCAAAGGGACTGCATGTTGTACACAGCTTCACATTAGGCATATTGAAAACATAGATTCAAGCATAGCCATGGGAAAGACCACATATAAATATACATATACGTGTCCATGTACATATGTATATGGATATATGAGTCTTACTGTTGTGCCTATTTTGCGGTGTGTGTACTACAAATAAAGAGTCTTTCGAGGCGAAGGATGAGCTGTATAGACATAATACATGCAAAGAAGGTTGATTTGATATGGAGAAAATATCCTGTAGGTGAATCTATTTTTATACCGTGATTCTTGGTTTTGAAGTCATGAAAATGTTAGGTTTTAAAATACAGTTACACCAAATTTTTGCACGGCACTGCACAGTTTTTCTTTCAAAATCACATTTTGACTTCAGAATACCCTTTTGTTTCTGCGGAAAATAAAGGAAAACAAGAAGGTTGAAATGTTGTTTCCCCTAAATTCAAAGATTGCACCCTATGTCTGTAATGAGCTAATATTTTTATAATGTGTTTTATCTTGGGCATTTTTGTACAGTGTGGAACAGAAATAGTAATGTGTCTGTGGCTGTCGGAGCTCTCGAACCCATTTATGCACGCCCGTGAACTTCTGAAGGAGCTTGGCCTGAAAGATACAACCTTGAGTCTTGTAAATGATGTAAGTCGTGATTATCCAATGTTTGAACTATTTTAATGAGGGTGTTCAACCATTTAGGAGTGAAAATTATTTCTCACAAAAACATATAACAGTTTCTGTTTGATTTGTTTTTGAGAAAACCTCATACCTATCATTCACAGCAAGGACAGAAGATTAACAGTGTTAAAGTAGCTTCAGTCTTTGTGGCCGTTAAGGATCTTGTAAACTGTGTCAACTATTCTGATGCTTCGTATGATGTTTGCAGGTATGTTTTGCTCTCGTGTTTAATTTTGCTAGGCTGGGACTTGGACCTTACCTTGTTTATTTAACTGTATTTGCGGACAACCCCTTGCCTGTGAAGGTGTGTATGATGTTCTATTCTTTTCTCCTGAACATGATGATATGAACACAAGATTCAAAAGCTGCACTCACGATTTAGGCTGGCAATGTTTGGGATTTTAAATAAAAGAGCTTAGGGTGAGCATAACAAGCATTAGGCTCTCTTTTAAGAAAAATTAGTGCAATAAGACACTTTGGAGAAAGTTTAGAAAAATAAATTGGCAAAGAAGCTTAGTGTTAATAACAGAACAAATAATTTGAATGTAACCCCAGCTGCAGGCATCATCCATTGTTCTACAAACAACCTGGGTTTCATATTTATATGCTTGGTTATTTAAGTGAATCAAAAGTGTATGTCAAAGTTGATAATTTGAAGCCTCCCACATATTCAAATTAATGCTGCTTAGATCTTGTAAGTATGAAGTAACTGATCATTGCTCAAATCTCACACTTTGCAGGTTGGAGCTCTGGGCATCCAGTTTGTGAGTATTTTCTGGGCCTACAAAATTGCTAGGATGGCTTTCTACAAGCTTTCAAGAAGGAAAAAGTCAACAAAGAATATTTAACATGTTCTATTTTGTCAAAGCGATTATGGACGAGTTCAATTGCCATATTTATTGACAAGAAAGGCAATTATATGGTGGATGAAATTGAAGAAGCTTGTGAAAGAGCACATGTGGTCAGCACGAATTTTGAATCGTACCTTTTGGTGGTCTTGTGACCTTGAAGCAAACTATGCCACTCTTATTTTTCTGTATTATCAAACCAATTCCTGCCTAAAGTGGCTAACAAGGTATGATAGCTGTGTTCTATCGTTCAGCCAAATTCACTTGAGGCTTCTGCATGAGCTGTTTTGGAGGTGTCAGCTGTGCAATTGGATTCATCCACCTGTTTCTGAAAGCTGTGGTTCAAGCCTTACATGTAATTCATTGCAAATTCAATTTTGACATGTAGCTCAGCCTTTTATAAGAAAGTGACTGCAATGTTGGTAGAATCTTTCACCAAAAATGTAGTTGTAAATGACAGTAATGGTGGGATTTTTTTGTTTTCCTTGGGTTGGATGGGCTAATTGTTTGAAATCTGACATTTTGAGCTGATGAGGCTGGGTTTGATCAATAAGCTGCCTAGACCTTGTCCAAACTTGACTAGACTTTCTTGATCACAGGCATGGGCTTCAAGCATCGACTCAACAACTGTGGAAAGACTGATACTTTGAGGGTTTCTTTCATCCCATTTGAGAGAGAGAGAGAGGGGTGTGGGGGGGGGGGATTTCTTGATCACAGGCATGGGTGTCCAGCATTGACTCAACAACTGTGGAAAGACTGATACTTTGAGGGTTTCTTTCATCCCATTTGAGAGAGAGAGAGAGGGGTGTGTGGTAAAGGACTAATAATTTGGGGGTGTCTTTAATCCCATTTGAGGAAATTGCACCCCCTTCCTGTGGCTCCTCTAGATGTCTCGGTGGCTCGTCATAGAAAAGTAGCGAGTAGCGCAGGCCAGCAATATATGAATATATAAATATATATGCATTGAAATCCCCCCTCGAGAAGAAGCTCCATCCAAGCTTGCTCCTTGCGTGCCCCCCCCCCCCCCCCCCCCCCCCCCCCGTGTGTGTGTGTGTTTGTGTGTGTGTTTTAACAGTTGGTTAGAGGCTTTGAATGTCTTTGTTAGAGGCTTCCCCTATGTTAGATGCCAAAACCATGCTCACCAAACAGCATGGAGAGTCGGCAAAGCTGAGGCTCCAACAAGACCCCTTGTAATGAAACTGTGAACAACAATGGGCATGTCTACTCTCATGAGCATGAGGGCAACCTTGAAAGGGACAAGAATATACTTAGATGATGACCTTACATTGCTTCAATAGGAGCATCGCATTGAGGGAATCACGCGTGTTATGGCAACAAGAGATGTAGGTAAATGGGCCGCCTACAAAGATGGAAAAGTAATCATCAGAGAGAGCAGAATGGGATGAAAGGGAAGAAAGAGAAGGACATCACATGATGGTGTCGGACCCAAGAGATGAGAGCACAGAGGGGGTTGAAAATAGCAATGTGGAATTACAATGGTGTCCTTCAGTTTGATCGTGGGGAACATACGACGATAGAGGCAATCTCTTCTACCACGAGACTCATGAAAGCTCAGAGAGAGGGCTACCCACAGTGACGGGATATATCTGGGAATCAGGCCGTAGGAAGGAGATGAGGGGAGATAGTGGGGTACGGGGGTCGGGACATGTGGCAGCCATTTTTAGAGCACACCTAAGACCACTCATTGTTGTGATCCGCGGAGAGGAGCACGCATGATATATGTGGGTGCGAGTTCAGCTACCAGATACATGTTTAATTTTCATTGCAGTGTATTACTTTCCTCCAGACACATCGTCTTATGCATGAGAAGCTACCTATGAAGGGCACATCCCATATGAGACTATTCATGATGACATCACAGAGCTTTCTAGACAGGGGAACAGTCTCCTCCTTGGTGACATCAATACAAGCACTGAAAACAGACATGTTGATATTTCGATGATGATTTTCTCACAGTGGGGATAGTGAGACAATCAGCAGATGCAAATGCGCTAGTCACAACATACGGAAGACATCTACTTGAATTGGGAACTATCCACGGGAGTGCTCTCAACGGAAGCGGAACGGAAGAGGGTTAAGAGAGGAGCAGAGTCACAAGTTTTGGTGGATGCAGAACACCCTAATCTTCTATGTCATCCATATGTATGTGTGTTTGACTATTGTCTCAAGTATCTCTCTGATGAAATGGTACTTGGGCTCAATGTGTTTGGTCTTTGCATGAAAGACCGGATTCCATGCTAGCTGAATAGCACTCATGGAATCACTATGCAATGTCGGTACACGTATGAATTTTTAAATCTTTCACTAGTCAATCAAGCCATATAGCCTCCTTGTAACCCTCTGTGGCCGCAACATACTTCGCCTCTATAGAGAAAGCAACACACTTCTGTGCGCAAGACACTGCACCATCTGCAAAGGTGAACATATAACTAGAAGCGGATCTCCTACTATCTACATGCCTTGCATAGTCTGAATCTGTGTATCCAAGTACACGCATCTCTCCTCTACCAAAGTAGACGCATATCTCCTTGGTATCCTTCATGTACCTCATGATGTACTTGATTGCCTCCCAATGCCTCTTTCTTGGATTAGCCATATATTGGCCAACAACTCCCATTGCAAATGCAATGTCCGGTCTAGTAGCTATCATAGCATACATAAGACTCCCAACCGTTGATGCATAAGGAACGTTGGTCATCATGGCTCTCTCCTCATCAGATTTGAAACTATCGGCATGACAGTTTCACACATGGAGGCAATGGAGTACTTACTGCCTTCCCTCCCTCCATATTGAAACGCTGCAATACTTTTGTAACATACTCTTTAATCAAAGGCCTCATGCAACTTAGCCTTCAATAGCTTATAAGTGTTCTTGCTAGCCAATAGCATATCATCCACATAAAGTGGTGCGAGGAGTATCAGGTTATTATCCTTAGCTCTTTTGATTGTCTTAACATCCATTTGCATAAGCTCCATCTCCTCTGTTGTCACAAGTCTAAGTACACGTCGTCTTTACAACCGAAGAGAAGATCTCATCAAAATCCACAACCTTCTCTTACTTGAAGCCTTTAGCACGGGCCTTGTACTTAGAAGCATCATCATCTGTGACCTTCACCTTGTAGACCCATTTACATGGCAATGCTTTCTTTTTATGTGGCAAAGAAACCAAGTCCCAAGTCTTATTTTTCATGAGTGAATTCATCTCTGATTGCATAGCATACTCCCACTTGCACTGGTCCTTGCGTAGCATAGCCTCCCTGTAGCAAGAAGACTCCTCGCAATCAGTAAGCCTCACATAGTTTGCCCCTGGAACAAATCTCTCAGGCGGTCTAGACACTCTAGCTGATCTTCTCTCAGGGGTATTTCTGCTTGCTGTCCTGTCTATATATCAGCCACATTTGGCTCATCATTTCCACCAATAGATGATCATTTGGTGCATGGATAACTTGCTGTCTATCAATATATGCAGGGGGATTCACATCCTGGAAAGTGATTCTTCTCATTTCCACATTCCTCATGGGTGTCTTATGCATCTTCTTCTCATTGAAGATCACATCATGGCTTCGTATGATCTTCTTTGCTTTTGGATCCTAGAGGCGATAGCCCATCTCTCCACTTTCACCATAACCCAAAAAGATGCATTTCCTAGACTTAGGATCTAGCTTCTTTCGAGGCTCTTTTGGCACGTATGCATATGCGTCACACCCAAATATACACAAATGAGAGTAAGATGGCTCCTTGCCACTCCATGCCTCTTCAGGAATACCACCATCCAAAGACTTGCATTGGAAAGCATATATTGCAACCTTTCCTGAATGGTGTGGTTCATCTATTCTCTGCAACTGGATTTTACTTTGGAGTACGAGGGATCCCTCTTGATCCCACGTGTATCACAGAAATTATGAAAGTCATGAGAGAGAGACTCTCCACCATTGTCAGTCCGTAGGCATTTTAATGTTTTACCTGACTTATTTTTAACCAAAGCCAACCATTTCTGAAATACCTGGAACACATCGCTCTTTCGAGCTATAGCATAAGCCACACTTTCCTAGTTGCATCATTAATGATTGTCATATAGTATTCAGCCCCCCTTAATGACCGTGTAGGCATGGGACCACATACATCTGAATGCACCAAATTAAGCCTTTCAAGCTCTTTATTTCCCTTTCTTCTATGGGCTGATTTATTCTTCTTCCCATACAGACAATGCTCACAAAATTCGAAGTAAAAAAAACTCAAATGCGATACATAACCCAAACAGCATAAGAATTCCATTCCATTTTGGCTCATGTGTCCCAACCGACAATGCTATAAGGAAGTACTTGGCTGCACAGTTATTGCTACAACATGATCAGACATCCCTGATACATGTAAGGGATACAATGTCCCACACTTGGCACCCCTTGCCAAAATCATAGAGCCCTTTTGAATTTTCCAACTCGAAAGCCAAAGGTGGGGTTTGAAAACCAACATCATCTAGCTGACCCACTGAAATGAGACTCATGATCAACTTACATGTCTCACATTTTTCAAAACAAATGCAGACCCATTTGTAAAAGAAAACTTTGTCACCTGCTCCTACTATGTCACATGCATTGTTATTTCTAAGTAAACAACCATTCCCTATGGGGAGTAACATGGAATGAAGCACCAGAATCCAAAATCCAATCCGGGAAACAAGCATCATCTGAAGTGGTAAGCAACTCTGTAGGTAGACTAGACATGAAGAGAATGTCATTGTCACTATCATCAGTGATTGTATTGATCTCCTCAATCTTTACTTTTCCTTTGTCCTCCCTTGTACTCTCTTCCTTCTTCTTTGCATCCCAATTTGCATTCTTTTTCTTATCCTTTTGCTGTCTTGTCAGCTTGTAGCAATCCTTTTTCACGTGGCCCTTCTTGCCACAATGGTAACCCTCAATGTTTTGTGCCCTGGATTTGCTACGAGACTTCCCTCTTTCTTGGGACTTCCCCCTATACTGTGAGCTGCCCCTGTGCACATTTAAGGCTGCATCCATAGACTTCCATCTAATCTCCTCGGCCAACAAGCTACCTACAACATCATCAGACTTCAATACTCTACTAGGTGTAGAGTTACTGATAGTTGTACAGAAGTTATTCATGAGGATGGCAATGAACACAAAAGAAATATTGCCTTAATCTCCACATCAAAATTCATCTTTTGAGCCTAAAGCTGGCTGAAAATAATTTGAATTCATTCAAGTGAAGCAATGGAGATCCTTTCCTTCATCTGCAGCTCAAACAACCTCTTCATGAGGTAAACTTTATCAGTGTTACAAAAATTATATTTCTGATATATCTTGCTTTGGACATTATTATTTTTAGTCGAGTGTGACTATGGCAAAGTACTCCATAGGAGCACACCGGACGCGGCGGGGGTCCTAGTGGATACTTTGTGTAGTTAGTTGGGGACACCTGACTAGCTTGTGTTTTGCCATGCTAGATGATCGGTATTGTGGGTGATTCCATGTTAATACTGATGTCGTTGGTGTTATTGGTTTTGTGCTTGATTATTGTGCTTTGAGTGCGGTTATGTTGGGATCGGTTGATTCGGTGATTCGTTCAATCGATTGTTAATAACTAATGTAATTGGCAGCTTGAGTATAGGTGATGGAACTCATAGCGAGGATTGGAGTTAGTGTGAGGGTACCGATCGAGGTGTCGCACAGCGCATTATATATGGCCATGGGCCAATTTTGTATTTGTTTTATTATTGCAAGTTTGAGCAATATATTTTGTTATGGACATAATTCATTTTTGGGCCCTAAGATGGCTATGTAAAGCAAATCCCTCATTTTTGGATGAGAGGGATAATTTTGGCTCCTTGGTGCTTTTATGCAATATCATAAATACTCTAGATGAGGAAGCGTGAGCCACTCATCTAGGGGGGGAGATTGTACCCATTCTGCTATCGTTTTCATGGTGTGATTAAGTGGTGAATTTGTGTGAAAAGAATTACCTTCTGGTTTTAGTGGTATCAGAGCTTTGGTTATGCTTTTGTGGAGAAAAGAAAAATTGTGATAGGAGAGTGATAGAGAAGTGTTGAAGAGGACTACAGGACATATACGCAGAAAAATAAAATTCGTGGGAACAAGAGATTGTGCATCGAGGGACGACGCCACATAGTCCAGACGCCCATAAGCAAGCATTTAAAGCACCTTGGTGATCATGTATTTCTACTAGGCCTAGCCTTATAGAACAGTCGCTGCGAACAAAGCAGCGTGCCTCGACTAGTGTGCCACCCTCCTATCCTGAGCGCGACAGCGTCCCGTCCACATCTCCGAAAAATCCATGCACCCCTCCGAAATTCGTGCGCTTGTCTCTACAGGCCTATAGTACAGTGGCAGTCTCTGTCCATGCGGAGCGCAATCGTGTTCACCTCAGAGGTTGTCCGAGCCTCTAATTGCTTTGGCAGCCCCTTAAGACACCTTGGGAATCTCTCTTTTTGTGCGTGACCCCGTCTATAGGCCTGCAGTCACCTGCCATATTTCGACCAGTGTGCCATCTCGAATTCCGAAGCCTCTGACTTCGCGTGTGATAGCAGCAAATTTCGCGCGCCGCCTCTCGTGCAGACTTGCAATCAAGGGCACAGACTCACAATCCTTTGCCCACGCACAGATCCAAGCAGTCCCCAAACCATCAAGGCAGTCTCTGGTCTTCTGCCATCGCGAATAGTGCCTCAGCTGCAGATTCTGCACTCCCGAAATCTTCGCGCACCTCAAGCTATGTGGAACTTCGTCGGGCGTCTCTATCACCGTAAACAGTGACAAACACTATAACGCCGCCCTTGGAGAAGGATCTGCCATCGCACGACGCAGAGGCTTGAACGCTTGCAAAAGACAACGTATTAAGTTAAAGGATGCTTTGACTATACATAAGGTTCAAAGGTCCTCTTTAAATTATTATTATTATTTTTTTTTTAAGAGAGAAAATTTCAGTAAGCTACGAGGCTCAGTAAAGCGAACGGAGCTCAACAAGGCGAAGACCGTAGCCTAGTCTGAATGCTTGAATCAAGAAGATGATTGGAACCATGAATTATCGAGCAATTAATTGGACATCAGATGAGCACATAAACGACTACGAGCGACATCATTGGTCACATATCTCCCACTGTAGTCTTTTCCACCTCCGATCAAAGAGCGAGATAAGTGATTTCTTTTGCTTTATATTTCATACTCTTAGTATCTTTCGCCATCCATTTCTTACCATACACTTGAAACGCACTTTTTTCATCCGCTTAATTCTCATACACTTAGTATCTTTATTTTTCTCCGCTCCGCTTCATTTGTACTTATTGCATTTTCATGGCGCATCAACCACTACCACCCACGCTCCAAGAGCAGTTAGATGTACTTCAGGCACAGTTGGCCGATGAGCGTGAGCATAAGGAGAGATTGGAAAAGAAAATCAATGGTAAGAAAAGGAAGAGACAGTCATCTGATGATGAGTCATTCGATGATGATACTATTATCAGGACAGTCAAAGCCACACTGAGAGCACAAAATTCGAGAAAGAAGAGTAAGATAAGTAGAAAAGCTTTCTCATTTCAAAATTTTGATGGAAAGAAAGAAGCACGCATTGTATTGTCTTGGATCAGTCAGCTAGATGATTATTTTTCAGGGGAGAAATTCTCTGAAAAACATAAGATTAAATGTGCTGCAAATCATTTAGTAGAGAATGCTGCACTTTGGTGGAACATCACTAAGCACAGTAAAAGGTGACCAAAATCTTGGAAGTCTTTTCAAAAGCTCATCAAGCGAGATTTCCTTCCCTCACATTTCAAAGCAAAGGCTAGACAACAATGGGACACTTTCAGGCAGTTCGATAAGGAAACGATCTCCACATATATTGATAGATTTTGGCAAACGTTGATCCAATTACAGTCTTTAGAGAAAATTAATGAGCGCAATCAACGAAGGAAGTATGTGGCAGATCTAAAGTCTAAGTTGAGTGCCGAGATTAACATGTTTCATCCTCACTCAATTGTGAAAGGAAGAATGGGATCCCAAAAGAAGGAAAAGATGCGAAACGGCATGGACCCTTCCATAAGAAAAAGAGATTTGATAAAAAGCCCTTCTTTAAATCTAAAAATGGTTTTGTTCCATAGAAGACAGATTCTACTTCGAAGCCGAATGGTGGGACTTTTCCAAAGAAAGAAATAAGGTGTTTCAAATGCAACAAGCTAGGACACATAGCCACTGAGTGTCCTGAAGAAAGAAGACCCCGACAGCGAAAGTGCACATGATTGACGACGAAGTAGCCAAGCAAGAGGGAGGTAAGTATAATTGTCATGCTCTTCTAAAGATGAAAGGTCTCATTAATGGCAAAGAGGTTGTTATTCTGCATGATGATGGTAGTACACATGATTTCATTTCGGAAAGAACTTCAACAAAGCTAAACCTAGAGTCTTTCCCATCTAACTATAAGGTCAAAGCTGCTTTTACCAAAACAAAATACAATTGCACTAGAGAACTCAAGAATCTTGAAATCTCAATGAAACCCTACAAGGATACACGAGACTTTCTAGTGGCACCCCTACAGGGAGTGGACATCATCTTGGTTGATGTATTGTATTTTTCCTGTTGTATGTGTACACTTTCTGGAAGAGTTTAATGCTTGTATGAACTGAGTGTTATTTTGCTGCATTGTTTTTTTGAGTTCATAACATCGTGGCTTTGTGATCCAATATGTGTTTACTACTGTTAGCAATGAGTCTTTCTCTGGTTTGAATACCCAACTGTCTCTCACTGGTTTGGCTTGATATAAATCTCCATAGCAGATGACATCGACATTTTTTATCTTTGCTTTTGCTTGGAATCCTGCTACTGTTTGCCGCTTTGGTCCTTCCTTGCGTTGTGTTTTCTTGTAGTTTTCTTATTGTGCTAGCTTTGTCCTGGTGATAGAAACTAGGTGAAACTAGGCCTATTTGAACTAGTAGTTTATTTGCATGAAGATAGGAACTAGTTGTCTATTGTGGGACTAGTTGAAGATACGCCAATGGAGGCATGGATAAAAAGCATGCAGATATGAAAAACAAGTCGAACCTCCCAAAAAAAGTAGTCATTACTATTTTTGTCATAAATTCTGATCCTTTACTCGAATTTTGGAGCTCTTTGTTTTGTTGGAAAGCTAATATTGAGCTCTATGACCTTTTAAAACCAAATCTATAGGAAAATAGGTCAAAAATCCAAATTATGGTATGTGATCTAGTTTTGTTGTGGAAGGCATTGAAAAGCTATTGTTTTTGGGTAGCGGATGAAGGTTGTGAGTGTCTTGGGATTGGAAGAAGGGTGGTGCCAAAATGGAGTCTTCCTTGTGTATGAGAGCCTCCTTTGGTTGTTGGTCTATTTGTAGAAGCAGACATTAATAGTGTGAGTTGTAGAAGTATGATCATTGTAAAATGTGTTAATGAAGTATATGAGTTGCTGGCACTTTTCTACTATTTAGTATATGTTTATGTGTTAGAGGCCTATCATAAAGGTCACCCAAACGGTTTCTCTTATCATTGTTATGGAGCTCCCGATGAGGAAGTTCCTCACATATAGCCACTCTATGCCCATGATCCCTCCTAATGGGACACTCGAATTGGTGGATAGTGGTGAGTCGATGGCAAGAAGCTCCATTACAACTCTCTCTCTCTCACACACACACACACACACACACATATATATATATATAACCCCCCCCAATAAGAAGCTCCATCGCAACTTGCTAGGGAGAGAAAGAGAGAGAGAGAGAGAGAGAGAGAGAGAGAGAGAGAGAGAGATGGAGATGTATTAACGTTTGTAGGAGGCCTTGCAAGCCTATGAGACAAAAGTACAAAACCAAAAGTAACTCATACAAGCCGCTATGGGCTGAAGCAAAGGACTCACTAAGGCCTTGCTAAAAGCTAATGTGCTAAACTAGTGAGCAAAATAGTAAAATAGTATCAATTGCTCAGAGCTAATGCTCCTAGTACATGTCCAGGCTCCATATATCTAGGTACTCTGGTGGCTCTTTGATGGGATGTAAGGAGCTCTCGTATTTGTGTCTGTGGAGCTATCTCTCGAGGTGGCAGAGGGTGTGATATCCTCAATCTCTGTATCCAATGACGCCTGCTCTTTAGTGGTCTCCTCTGAGGAGGGCTGAAATAGATTAAACCTCAATCATGTGTGCTCTGGTGACTCTCTGTGCCGCATATGGAGTGTGTGCCTCTCGTCTGGCAGCATCGTGGCAATCGTGACTCTCACTGCTAATCCATGATGCTCTGTCTCATCAAGCTCCTCTCCCTCAGCCTCACCCGTACTGACTCAACTAGGTAGAATTCTATCCCGTGTCTGTGCTTGGTCAATCTTGGTGGTAGATTCCCCTCCGATAAGATTACCCACCCCTTAGTAGGATACCCTTTGAAAGGATTTGATTACCTCATCTATGAGGAAAGCCCGCTTCTTATGTTGTGTCACTCGATGTGAGATTTGTTGTGCCTCTGGTGAAATCATATGTCTCATTTCTTGCTCACATGTGAGGTGGTGTCTCACCTCTTTGCACTCGTCATCGTCAAACCAGGGGTTTTGGAGCATCTTCCCATTTGGGACACATGCGGATCGAGTGTGGAAAAGGATTTAGTGGCAACCTCTTGCATCACTGAGACAAGGGTATCTGAGGCATGGGCGAGGTCCATTCCATGTCCAAGTAAGACAAGAAGCTCTAAGGCTAGGCGGCTCACGTATACCATGTCAAGAGCACGATCAAAATGGATCTGAATGCGAGTGGGTGCGAGGGGGCCATCCTCATGGCTAGCATGGTAGCCGAGATACAGAAGACAAGTGGACCCAACAGATAGTCTAGCTGTGCTTCTTATCCCACCACATGTGGGAAATAAGTGATCCCACCAGATGATGGCCATCTCTGGAGACCACTATATATGATCAAGTCATGGATTGTGGGGGTTAAAGGCCATTGTGCCTTAACCTTGGTTATGTACAATACTAAAATATATAATGATGACATAGAAGATTAGGGTGTTCTACACCCACCAAAACTTGTGTGGCTCTCCCTCTCTCTCACCCTCTTCCGTTCCACTTTTGTTGAGAGTACTCTCAGCTGGTATCAAAGCCGGGTGGTCTATCTAATGCTTGTCGGTGGTCTAGTTGAGCCCGTGTGTGTGCCTAGAGCCTGGAGTCTACTGCTACTATTGCAACTTTGTGGGAGGACAGAGCAAGTCTGTGGGTGCTTGTTTGAGCTATCCAGGAGGTATTAGAACATTATAGAAGCCTGCAAGTGGTTTTTGGAAGTCTTTGAGTGGTTTTTTGCAAGCTTGCAAGTGGTTTTGGAGCAAAAAGACGCTTTCCGATGATTCCCTTGTTCCTTCGACGAATTGAGAGTCCGGAATGACCTCTAGAGGCAACCATTGCCTGCTTTTGGTGTCCATTGCACTTTGGGAGTACAAAAACCCTTTCATTCTTGAATTTGGGATCATTTCGTTGGATTTTTGGCTCACTGTCTTTTTTTTGCCAGTGTGTTTGAAGCAACCATTCACAGATTTGTCAGTTCTGGTGGACTCATGAGGTCCTAAAACTTCTATTTTGCTCATCATTCACACTCTGATGGAGTTTACAAACAAATTGGTTTGAAAAAATGTTTTTCAATCTGTGTGTTGGACATGGTGATTAGGACCACGGTTTCTGAAACCGTCTGTTCCATTGTATTTTGGAGCCCCAAAAACCCCTACATATAAGCTCTTGCATGATTCCGTGGAGATTTGGATAAGTTTTGCCTCTTTGGGACATCGAATCGTCTGTTTCTCTTGTCAAAAATCCATTCAAAGGTTTAAACCTTTGATTTTTTTATTACAAGTCAATTGCAAGGTTTGACTCCCCATTTACCATTCATCGGTTGGAATTTTAGAGTTCCACTAGAAGAGAGATATTTGCAGATTGTCTTGCTGAGTCTGATTATGCAATGACACCCATGTTTTAAGGCATCTCAGGTCTTATTTTTAATAGCAGTCATTGCTGTAGGACCGTGATTTTTGGGACATATGTTATGCAAATCACTCTGGTTGCAGTTTGACTTATGTGCACTCATTCGTGGTGTGCATTGAGTTACAGTGGATGCTTTATTAGCCATTTGGATGCATTGCGGTCCTTGTTGGATGCATTAATAGGCCTAGATTGCCTTGTGGGATGCTATTTTAATGGATGCTTTGCACATGGATGTTATTTTATGCTGAGTGACATCTTCTACACATTGCAGAATATGCATTAATAGTGTTATGCTCTCTTAGATGAGACATTATTGATGCTTATGCCCATGGACAATGTTTATGCTTGAGGAATTTGGCTCTTATTGGCATTGGGTTTACCATTATTTTTTCATTAAAGGTTGACATTTTCTTTTGGGCTAGATTTGCTCATATGAACGCATAGTAAATGCACATGAGTCAATTGCATTTTGATGCTTTGAGCCTTTGAGGTTTGGTGATATTACCTTCCATTGTGGCAGACATATTTGGGTGCACTTGGTATTTGGTGAGATTCTTTCTTGCAGGCATTAGTATTTGGGATTTTGCTTTATTTGCATCATGGCATCCTCTTCCATGTCTGAAAATGAGTTTTTCAGCATTAAAAAGTCCCATCAAACTTTTCTTTGTGGAAAGAACAAATAAGAGATGTGCTTATTCAAAAGAAGTAGATTAGGGATTGAAGCTAAGCCTGTAGATATGCCTGAGGATGATTGGAATGAGTTGGGTGCATTAGCAAAGTGTCAGACTTCATCTTGCAGATCTAGTTTATTTCACAATAGTAGATGAGCAGACTACAGAAGATTTGTGGAAGAAATTGCATGCTACCTATGAGAAAGAGATTGCCTTTGATTGAAACCAGAAGGTAATTCTTTTCACACAAATTCACCACTTAATCAACTGGAGAAAGAGAACACAATCACACCATGAAAACGACAGCAGAATGGGTACAATCTCCCCCCCTAGATGAGTGGCTCATGCTT